>NC_142518.1:71744375-72050833 GCF_057876585.1 Rhinolophus sinicus | reverse complement strand
GAGAGATTCTCTAAAGAAAGAAGACAGCACTGGCTTTTCCACATTTGGTGGCCCTTGTGTAATTCATAGGAATAAATATAGAGTTAATCAACACTTAAACCTTAGTCTTATCTCTCTACCACTAAGGTCCAAGATTAAGTCATTTTTGACCAGAGATTTCAGTGATCCCTAGGATTTCTCTCAGCGATGAGTAAAGCAAACAATACAGCACTTTGCAAGCAAATATTCAACAACATACGTGAATGAAATGCAAAGTGATTTTTCTCTCGTGTTGAAAAGTAGTTTCTCCAGGAGTTCAAGGGAGAAATAACTAGGTAGCTTTTTAAGCCAGATAGTCTAATGGTACACTTTGCTATAGTCAGCATATCAGATAAGATATATTTTTAAAGTATCAAAATATCTTTCTGAATGTAATTTAAAGTGATCAATATTTAGGGCTTTATTTCTAAATACTATACAGAAGCAAAATAGCCATGATTAGATTCCCAGTGCATTCATGTCTTCAAACTGATGGTTGCATAATCATATATTTGTATGTTAATCTTCTGCATCTTGTTAGCATCAACCTACTATCATAAGTAACTTTAACTGAATATTTATTATCTGCTAGGTAGCTTACATATGTTATCCTTCATAATCACAGCAATGTAATTAAAACTCAAAATGGATCAAAGACCTAAACATAAGACCTGAAACAACAAATTGCATAGAAGAAAGCATAGGTACTAAACTTATGGACCTAGGGTTCAGACAGGAGTTTATGAATTTGACCTCAAAGACAAGGGAAGTAAAAGCAAAAATAAAGGAATGTTAGTGTATCAAACTAAACAGCTACTGCACAGCAAAAGAAACCATCAACAAAACAAAGGGGCAACCAACTGAATGGGAGAAGATATTTGCAAACAACACTTCCCATAAGGGACTAATATCCAAATTATACAAAGAACTCATACAACTCAAAAACAACAAAACAAACAATCCAATTAAAAAAATGGGCAGAGGACCTGAACAGACACTTCTCCCCAGAAGACATACAAATAGCCAACAGAAATATGAAAAAATGCTCAACTTCACTAGCTTTCAGGGAAATGAAAATCAAAACCATAATGAGATATCACCTCACACCAGTTAGAATGGCTATCATCAACAAGACAAATAATAAGTGTTGGAGAGGCTGTGGAGCAAAAGGAACCCTCATACACTGTTGGTGGGAATGCAGATTGTTGCAGCTGCTATGGAAGGCAGTGTGGAGGATCCTCAAAAAATTACGAATAGAATTACCATATGACCCAGCAATCCCTCTCCTGGGTATCTACCCAAAAAACCTGAAAACATTTATCCATAAAGACATATGTGCTCCAATGTTCATTGCAGCTTTATTTACAGTGGCCAAGACATGGAAACAACCAAGCTGTCCTTCGATACATGATTGGATAAAGAAGATGTGGTACATACACACAATGGAATACTATTCGGCGGTAAGAAAAGATGAAATAGAACCATTTGTGACAACATGGATGGATCTTGAGATTATAATGCTAAGCGAAATCAGTCAGACAGAAACAGTAAAAAAACATACGACTTCACTCATATGTGGTATATAAAACTGAAAGCAACAAAGGAACAAGACAAACAAACAAAGAAACAAAAACTCATAGACACATATAACAGTTCAGTGATTACCAGAGCTTAAGGGGGTAGAGGGGATGATAGAAAAGGGTAAAGGGGGTCAAATATATGGTGATGGAAGGAAAACTGACTGGGTGGTGAACACACTTGAAACCTATATAATTTTACTAACCAATGTCACTCCAATAAAATAATAATCACAGCAATGTAAATATTATCTCTACCATCAATAAAACAAAAAGGGATCCTAATGAATGGGAGAAGATATTTGCCAATGATATATCTGATAAGGGGTTAATATCCAAAATTTATAAAAAACTCAACTCAACTCCAAAAAAAAAACAAAAAACCAAGAAAACCAACCCAATTAAAAACTGGGCAGAGGACATGAAGAGACATTTTTCTAAAGAGGACATACAGAAGGCAAACAGACATATGGAAAAATGCTCAACCTCACTAATCATTAGAGAAGTGCAAATAAAAACCACAATGAGATACCACCTCACCCCAGTCAAAATGGCTATCACCAATAAATCAACAAACAAGTGCTGGCGAGGATGTGGAGAAAAGGGAACACTTGTGCACTATTGGTGGGATTACAGATTGGTGCAGCCACTATGGAAAACAATATGGAGATATCTCAAAAATTTGAAAATGGAATTGCCTTATGACCCAGCAATTCCACTCCTAGGTATCTATCCGGAGAAATCCAAGACTCTAATTCAAAAAAGTGTATGCATCCCTATGTTTATTGCAGCACTGTATACAACAGCCAAGATATAGAAACAACCAAAATGCCCATCGGTAGACGACTGGATTAAGAAACTGTGGTACATTTATACAATGGAGTATTACGCAGCCATAAAGAAGAATGGAATCTTACTATTTGCAACAATATGGATGGACCTAGAGAACATTATGTCAAGTGAAATAAGTCAGACAGAGAAAGACAAATACCATATGATCTCACTTATTGTGGAATCTAAAGAAAATAATTAAATGAATGAACTAATCAGAAACAGTCTCAGAAACATAGATGAAAAACTGAGGGTTGCTAGATGGGAAGGGGGGATAGGAATAAGGGGGAAGGTGAGGGGATTAGAAAGCACAGTCAGTAACCACAAGACTGCCACAGGGATACGAAAGTCAATTTGGGAAATGTAATCAATAATGTTGTAAAGATTCTGTAGGGTATCCGATGGACACTTGTCTCATTAGGGAGAGAGACCACCTCAGGGATGATGTAGATGCCTGATCACTGCACTGTACACCTGAAGCTGAACAATAATGAATGCCAACTACAATTTTATATATATATATATGAATTTTATATATATATATATATATATTCATATATATATATATGAAGTGGAGTACAGCATTAGGAATGGAGACAGTGGAAATGTAATGGCTGTGTGCGATGTCAGAGGGGTAGTGGATGGTGGAGGGGATTATCACTGTGTGAGGGATATAAATTATAAATCTTTAACTACTACATTGTTTTGTACACCTGAAACTAATAAAAAATGTTTAAAAAGTAAAATAAATAAATATTATCTCTATCTTACAGATGGGGAAACTGAGAGTCAGTAAATTAAATAATCTGACCAAGGACACAAAGCTATTGTTGTGTGGTAAATCCAGAATTTAATTCACATTCATGACTACAGTGCCTGTGCTTTTCCTAGCATACCGTACTGTCTCAATAAAGTATAAGTTGTATATAGAGTGATAAGTAAGTACATATAGTAGGAGCTCAACAAAAAATAATTTTATTGTCCCCTAAAACTGTCAGATAAATATTAAGCTGATATTCTTAACAGAAGTAAGATGAAAGCAGTCTAAATAGAAACTCTCTAATTAAAGATTTCTCAATTCCAAATCGTTCATGCAAAGGAATCTCTTTTGGAGGAGACAAAGTCAAACCCTTGCATTTAGGTAGCCAATTGAAACGTAAGGACGTTTAAACTTATCAAGTCCTTAGTCTTCATTTTTATTAGTCTTTAAAAATAAATTTCATTCTAATCAATGAATTATCAACCAAGAGAGATACAGTTTCTCATTTATATACATTTAAATACAGTTGCTCATTTAATTAACATAATATCGAAGAATCACAGCATTTTAGAACGGGAAGTGATATTAGAGTTCATCCAGTTTACTTTTGTCTCTGCATACTCTGCCAACTTGGCCTCCACCTCCTACCTCTATACTATCACTTGACTAGCGAGTAACTACCTTGTTTCCCTGGGTCTTATATTAATTTTTGCTCCAAAAGACACATTAGAGCTGATTGTCCGGCTAGGTCTTATTTTCAGGGAAACACAGTAGTACAAGGTCACAAAGCTGGTAGAGGCAAAGAAGAAACTAAAATCTCCTAAGCAGTGTTCTTGCCATTATGCCACCCAGCCACTCAAAGCAAGTGTTCTCTAGGCAGGGCTACACACACTGTTTTAAGAAAGAAAGAAGAAAAAAACTCCCTCTAAGTACTTACTTAAATAAGCAGATTCATCTCTTCAGTGACTATCAGCTAACCTTTACTGAGAAGGATGATGTATTGAACTCTTTACAGGCATTATTTCATATCATCCTCAAGTCAAACCTGTGGGAGTAGTTCTTAGTTCTTTCCCATTTGATTGATGAGGGAACAGACTCAAAGACTTCAAATAAGTTGCCCAAGGTCACAGGACTAGTAGGCAATGGAGCCAGAATTTATCCAAGGCCTGACTTGAGGCCCAGCTCTCAACAACTATGATACACTGCTTTTATGTGTCTCTTCCTTTTTCTCCCAAAATGTTTTTTTTTTTGTTGTTTTTTTTGTTTTTGTCCCTTGGGGCTTAGGATCACTATACATATAGTACAGATACCTAATCACAGTTAGGGTTTCTGGAAGGGTAACTGCAAAAGAAAAACTGAAACCCACCTCCTCTCCACAAATGTTAAGACCCACTTGGACTACTTTTCCAAAGTCTAGGCCTTTGCTATCCTCCTGCATAAACCTCTTCTTTTTTCAGTAACATTAATCACCTCTTTTGTCACTCAATAACCCTAAATCAGATTTTGTTCAAAGGCAAAGGAAAGCACTGCTACCAACAATCATTTGGGACCCGAGATCCCTGGGCAGAGATGAGCCCAAGAGCTAAGCAAAGTTTCTACCAAAACTGCAATGAGGTTAACAGGGCACAGTAACACAATCTTGTACCTGATACTAGAAAACATGGAGAAAAACAAGGAGAGCAGAGGGAAAAATCTGTTGCAGGCCTGAGGTTGTTAAACAGGAAAAGAGTGAGGAAGGGATTTCCAGGCTGTCTTCTCCGCAGTCATTTCAAAGCCAATGCCCACCACCAATTAATCCAACACAAGGCACCCTTTCGAAATACCAGGACAAGGCAAAGCAAAGAGCCCCACCAGTCCGTCTCGAGTTGCCAGCCTCCGCAGCACTCCGTTTGTCTTACCCTTTTCCACCACTGAGGCAAATTCGAAAGGATTTTCCGCCCAGCCCCCCACCCCCGCCACCCACGCAGGGTGAATCTAGGGGAGGAGAGAACCCTACCTCACTTGGTGGGGACAGAAAGGGCACTCGTTTTCTTTCGGAGCAAGGAGGTAGAGGAGGAGAACACTGCAGAAAATAGAAAAAACTGGCCTTGGCAGGGGCTTGAAGGAGCGCAATTTAGTAGCTGCACTCACCCGGGTGAGACATGGGGATGACCTCATTGCGGGTCCCCGGGAAGTTAAAGATGACGGCTCCAGACGCCCCTCTCTCGTAGGCCAGATGGATCTTGTCTGCGAAGGTGCAGCCCCCTCCGCGCTGGATGAGGGCCAACCAAGAGACTTGCACGGTGTTCCCCCAGTACCCTGGGACCGTGGGCACAGTGAAATTCGTGTTCGGGTTACAGGCGTTGAGCGCCCCCGGCCCGTCGGGCGGTACCAGGACCCCAGCCACAGGCTCGAGCGGGGAATCCTGGCCGTACACGCCCTCCTCGCTCAGCTCCCACACGGTGCGGTTCACTCCGGTTTGCGGAACCCGCCAGGACACGTTGAGGTACGCTGTCCACACGGCTTCGGCTCCCCGGGAGCCCGGGGCTTGCGGACTCAGAGCCAGCAGGAAGCACCACGCCAGCAATCGGGAAAAGCGGCAGCCACAGCGGCAGGAGACCCAGGCCCCGGGCGGTGGCCCCATGGCGCGCGCGCTCGGCGGTTCCCTAGGGCCCCAGGCACGAGCTCTCCTAGCTCTCGGCAGGACCCTGGCCTTAACCAGGTGCGCGCCAGGTGGGGAGGGGTGCGGGGAAAGACTGACGCACGCTGCGAGCTAGGTTCGCGCCCAGAGGCACGTAGAGTCGGTAAAGACACTGCTGCAGATGCAGCTCTTCTCTGCTCCAGTCCTCTACGCTGCTGCTGCGGCCGCTTCGGGCGCTGGGGATTTAGCATGAAGCTCCGCCCAGCCGACTGGGGGTAGAGGTGGCTGGGAGGGAGGAAAGGACACTGCGGGATCCGCCTCTTAAAAGGGTAACAGGAGAGACAGGCATTAGAGTAGGATGTAAGGCTGTGTGGCCAGGTGTGTCGCGTGGTTTTAGGAAAGGTGGACAGGTGAAGAACTATAGAATCTGCGAACATGAAAAAAAAAAAAAAAAAAAAAAAAGCTCTCTGGTAGCATTCGAGTCCGTTTTGAATTGCAAGAATACATTTTTCATCCTAACATTTGCCTAAAGGGCGTTTCAGGCTTAAGGTGCCAGAATGTGAAACTTCTTATAAAAAGCACAGATCAGAAGGGTCTGAGTTGTAGTCAAGAGAATTTTGGTAGGTGCGTGGTGCTGGGGGCAAGCCCTTTACTGAGGTTCGGGGTGGGGGAGGGGGCAGGAAACGCGCGTAACCTTTTTTTTAACCTTCCTACTTTTCTGCCCCAAAGAAACCTCTTACCTGTGTATTTCCTTCTTACTCTTAGCCCATGCTTAATATATACTGCATCAGAGGCCCCTTATAAAAATAATTTTAGTCCTCAAAAAAGAATCCGTTTTCACACACCTCAAGACTAAGCCTCTTTTTATCTTACACAAACCAGGTTTATCCAAATGGAGATGTCTGTGCCATTCATGGCCTTAACTACATAATCTTTCTCCATTTCCCGGTAAATAAAAGGAGCCCGACTCCCCATGGCGATTCACTCAGGGCACTATTGCATTATGATTTCTCTTTACTATAAATGTAAAATTGTATGCACCCTGTCAGTTACTGCATTCAGTAGGTGCTCAGTAACTATGCATTAGATTAAATTGATAATACACCTCGTGTCTGACAGTTATGGATAACTTTTGACGTTGGGGAAATTCTCTGTGCCTCAGTTTCCTCATCAGCTGTAAAATAATAATAGCACCTACCTCTTAGTGTTGTTCAGATGATTAAATGAATTCATACACGTAAAGCACTTAAAACAAGTAGAATGTGAAAATTATATCTGTTAAATACTATTATTAAACAGGTTCAGGGACCCAATACTTTTTAAATAATCTTAAAGTTATTACATTGAGGTAATAATCAGAGAAAATTATGTTCAGAATGTTTAGCTTTAGCCACTTTTTCAGTTCAAAGAAATATAATTTACTTTATCCAGCCCAACATTTGTTAAATTACTGATCAATCACTCCCCCCTGTTCCTGGTCCAACATTTACTTAATAAATATTATTTCCAAAGATTAAACATGGGACAATTCTGCACTTGATACTTTTATAGCTTGAGAGAAACCTAGTGGAAAATTAACACCATAATCAAAGCATGGCATTCCCAACTACTGATGATGTTAATCTCTAAAAAAAATTACCTAGGGGAAAAGAGAAGGGTAGGATCAGCCACCTCTATGAAATGGCACAATTCCAGAAATTGTCTGAATTTGTTAGTGAAGAGCTCTCAAAATTCAGTCACTATTATCTGCATTACAATCAACTATGTATATTGTGCTTTGAAGAAACAATGTGTTCAAAACAAAAGATATCTTTTATAAGGTACCTACAAAATGAAGTTTGGAGAGACATTCACTAACATTCATTCTTTTCTTAAATATTTATTGCACATCCACTACACGTCAGCCATGGGCTAAGCCTTGGGGTAAAAAAAAAAATCAAATAAAACATGAACTCTGCTCTCAAAAAGCTCATAAATGAGCTTTGACGATCAAACAAGCAAACTGACGATTGCAGTATAGAGTGCTATATGTATATAGTGTCGGTGGTCTGAGAGAAGTATGCATAGGGCAATAATGGGTAATAGAGAAGAGGAACCTAACCCAGATTGGGAAGTAAGGAAAAGCTTCCCAGAGGAGGTTATACCTGTGCTGAGTTTGAGAGGGTTAGCCTGTCTAGGTAAAGAACAATACAAGGAAAGGCATGAAACTGAAAATGGTGGGTAACAACAAGTACAGGCTTTACAAGGCTCTATAAACACAAAATGGTTGGACGGAACCCAGAGTACAAGAGATAAAGTTAGAAGTCCACAGATTTAGTTCTTGAGAGTCCTTTAGGTAAAGCTGGGGAGTTTGAACTTTATCCAAAAGCAATGAGTAATATAATCAGGGTTTAAACAGGGAGTAATATATAATCACATTTGAATTTTAGAGATCATTATATCTTCTCTGTGGATAATAGATGGGGAGGGACAAGAGTAGAAACAGGGCGCACAGATAGGAGGTTGTTGGCAGTGATCCAGGTGAGAGATGAAGGTAGGCTGGACTAGGCAGGTAGTGGGGATGAAGATAAGTATACAGATTGGGAATGTATTTTGGAGGTAGAATCAACAGGACTTGTTTGGAGGATGAAAGAGAGAAAAGTGTTAGGGATTGCTCGGAGGTTTTTGGCTTGGAAGAGTGGATAACGATCAGGAGGAGGGTTTTCAACATATAGAGCTGGTAGGAGGGAGAGATGACTTCAGTTTAGATATTTTGATTTTGAGGGACCTATGACATAACTAGGTAGAACTCTCAGGGAGTTGGATTTTCTGATTACTGAACACCTACTAAGTGCAAGAAACCGGAGAGACGCGGGTATACAGAAACAAAAGAAACAGTCCCTGCCTTCAATGAGTTCACAGTTTAGTAGAAAATTCAGAGAGGTAAACAGATGATAAGGGTACGGAGTAATAAATGTTATGACTGAGGAAAGCATAAGATGCTATGGCAACATAGGTGTGGCTGAGTCTTTAAGAACAAACAAGAGTTAATCAAACAAAGAGAGTAAGAATATTCAGGCATAAGCAGTAGTATATTACATGAGAACACCAGGGAATATCCAGGGAACTAACATGTAGTAGTTAGGTATGGCTGAGATGTAAGTCGCGAAGGGGGAGCCAAGGGAAGTAACACTGGTCAAGTAGGTTGTGCCAGAACATGAAGAGTTTAGAAAACTATGTTAAAGAGTGTAGACTAGATACACATGCACACATATGCACACATAATACACATACATAAAGTAAATATGGCAAAATAATAATTGTTGAATCCAGGTCATGGGTATGTAGGTGATCATTGTACTATTTTTCAACTTTTCTTAAACTTTAAAGTGTATTTAAACACTTTAAAAAAGAAAGTGTATTTTAAACTTTCTGTAATGATGAGTTTAAAATTGTGACTTTATATTAAAGTCTGTGGAACAAATGAATATGATCAGACCTAGGCTTAAAGAGATCTCTGGATTGTATGAGGGCAAGACAGGACACAGCGACTAGTGAGGAGGCTAGCATCTCCAGCACTATTCTGCAGGTCTAGTCCAACTGTGGAGATGGAAGTATCAGACTATCATAACTTGATAACATGAACCATTAAAATCATCCTATGAACTCCCCTTGCTACAAGTTCATCCTCACCAAGCAACCTTCTTATTATCATTTAGCTCCTCATGTAAATATGCCTACAGAGAGATAATGCACTGATGGGCAAACACTAGTATCTGGTCTAGTTATGCTTCTCATTATAAATTAATCAGTTGGCATTCTGGCTTATATATTGGTCTCTTGTGAATTTGGTTAAGTGTGAGCCAATCCCCAGGAGCCCACTTTTTTGTTATACTACCAATCAAATTTCAAAGCTTACAAAGATAAGAACCAGACTGTAGATCATGACTGTATCAAAGTCCTTCCACGCTATGGACACTTGTCTGGGTAACTCTCTAGCTTTCCCCAGCCATATCCCTCTGTCTCACTGTTATTTCTTTTCAAACTGCAACAGAGCCTGGCTGCTAGGAATGAGGTCAGCATCGTCAGAGAGCTCCTGAGAAGTGAAGAATCTCGGGTCCCACCCCAGTCCTCCTGAATCAGAATCTACATTTTTCCCCCCATTCTTCCGCCTCCTCCCCCACTCCGGTTCAAGCCGTTGTTTCTCAGCCTAGTTGTGTAGGACACAGCTCCCTGGCCCATGCTGGTGTTATGAGCCTTGTGCTCCCCCCCCGCTGAGGTAGTCAGTTGTCGGTCATCGGTGGGCCGCTCATAGCTCACGGCAGCTCTCGCCAGTTGCTGGCCACTCACACTGGGTACCGGCCGCTCCTGGCAACACACAGTAGCCCACGGCAGTACACAGCAGCCCGTGGCAGCCCATGGCAGCTCACGCGACCTTTGACTGCTCACAGCAGCCCAGCTCTTGGGAGAGCCATTGTTCACAATCTTAGCTGTGGAAGGCGCATCTCACTGGCCCATGTGGGAATCGAACTGGCAACCTCAGTGTTAGGAGCACGTGCTCCAACCACCTGAGCCACCGGGCTGGCCCAGAATCTGCGTTTTAACAAGATTCCCAGGTGATTCATACATACACGTAAGTTTGAGAAGCCCTGGCGTAGACTAGAGTATTCCTGATGGGTAGCCAGCATCTACCCTCAGCAAGAATACTCCCAGTGTTAGAGCTTACTACCTCACAAAGCACCATATCCTGAGTAGTACTACACATTTTTTGTTGGAAAGTTCATATAAATGTAGTTTGACTTTGCGGTAGTCCTTTCTCCACCCAACTCTTCCAAGTTCAGCTGCATCGCCACCAAACCAAGGCCTTCGGTCTGAGCAGTTTCCCTATACCAGACCTTACCTTATTCCTGACCCTCAAACCAAATTTACTAGTCCTAGATGTATTCCCCCAGGACCCTGTTTTTAAGGTTAACAACTGCCACTATTCATTGAGCATCTACTGTGTGCTTTACATGCATTATCTCATTTAACTCTCACAACCATCCATTATTATTCCCATGTTCAGAAAAGGAAACTGGCTCAGAGAGAATTAGCAACTTGCCTACAATCATATAGCTAGCAACTGAATCAAATTAGGATTCCAATGCATTTCTGACTATAAGTATTAATAGCTGATAATGACTAAGTAGCTTCCTTAGGGAGAGTGGCATTTGCATTTTAACATTGCCTTGCACCAAACAAAGAAAGTTCAAGTGAAATGTTTTCTTGTGTGCATTTCAGGCACTGGGACCAGTGAGGGAGATATATTTGGGCCAGGAGCCTTTTTGAACTCCTCAAATCCTACCACAAAGACTAGTCCTGCCAAATATTTGTATCAGCAATACTGAACAGAAAGCTGTCCTGAGCGGTGCACTATCTAATGATGAACTGATAAACAGAGCAGCATCCTGTAGAAACAGCAGGGGCACCATTGCAACCGATTAAGTTTCCAATTACACTTAGTTTCTGCAGAGGTGCAGAGATGGACGGACGATAGTGAAAAATCACATCTGGCTTCTTACCATCAAATAAATGACAAAGCACCATCTGGGACAACTAGTGTCCTGCATCTAAGTGATGCTGTGGCTACACAGCTTGACAGTATAAATGTAGAGAATGTGTGGAGAAGGGATGGCAGTAAATTTCCAGCCCTGACAGCTGCTCTATGGAGAGCAAGAAGAAAACGATGGGGGTGTGGAGACAGCGAGCAGCCAAAGAAAACAAAACAAAAAGCCTAAGTGTGATATTGCAGCATACTTTCAAATAATACAACATCACTGGTAAATGCAGGTAAAACTCAGTCAGCTCAAGTGGGTATATAACCATTAGAAAACATAATTTTTTAAAACGAAGCATTCATACACTCAAAGAAAAGAGAATTTCAGACAGGGGCTTCACAACAGTAGATGTATCTGAAACTGATAGCAGTCTTTTCACACCCATAACATTAATGGCTACCATTGAGAGCTTACTATGGGCCACATACTTTATACCTATGACATAAGTATTATATGCTACATCTTACAGAAGAAGAAACTGAGACTTAGGTTAAGTAACTTATTGAGGTCACCCAAGGTAACCGAATGACAAAATTGGAATTTGTGTCTTAGTACAAAACTACACTCTTCCCATTGGAGCACTTTCCACTCTATACATTACTATCTTCAAAAGTAGACGTAGGACGGAAACATATTTATTGAGAACCCACTATGTGCCAGATACTTCACATGCGTTAATTATATCATTTGATTTTTTATAACAGGTAATTCAATTTTACTATACAGTAATTCCCATTTTTCAGATGAGGAAAATGAGGTTCAGGAAGGTGAATTATTTTGCCAGAGGTAACACAGCTAGTAAGTGGCAGAGGTGGAATTCACATGGGAGTGTGTTTGACTCCAAATTCTATGCCATTTTCACTCTGCTGTACTACCTTTCCACATACATAGTGAGGGTATTATTACAAGGTGGAAAGAATGAGTGTTTTTCAGCCACATCCAGTAACACGTTTTAGCACACTAAGAACCCCCTCACCAGAGGGCCCTGATTTCCTGCTGAGGAGCCCCAGAGACCCTAGATAACAGAGATTATGAGAGCACATTTAGTAAAGTGCGTCATCATCATTCATAAATGTCTACATCTTCAGTTGTACACAGTAGCTCACATGAGTGTGTGGAGAAGAGTGCCTGAAACTGTGCAGAAAGGGTGTTTTATGTCCACCGATGGAAACTGGTACAGAAAGGACTTGTGTTAGTGGAGGACAATGCAGAAAATTTAAGCTAAATTGTGTTGACTTGATTGCTTCTGGGGCATCAGATTAGCTATTTTGGGTTTGGGGAGATGATTGAGGGGATCCAAGATTGCTAAAGAGGGATAAGAGTGGGGGAGGGCCCAAGGCATGGGGGCAGGAATGGCTTCAGGGAAAACTTGGGCAGGGAAGGTGCTGGAGGGAATGATGGACATGAGTGGTTTTTACCCTGGACTGTGGTGTCAGGACAATCTATTTGGGAGACTCATCTGGTCTCATGCAGTCTGCTTTCCTTCCTTTTCAGGTTTCTGGTAAGATGAAGACTTCAAAGAATTACATTTGTGGGTACAAGAGATTTATGTATATGTTATTTAAAAAAACCCCAATTACTTGGGGAAACTGGGAGAGAAAAAATGTTTTTAATAAATTGTGCCCTATAGATATGACCACATATTTCATGTTTACTTCCAATTCATTCATACTATTCATTAGACTAGATCCACAGAACTCCCCCATTCCATTCTGTTATTTTTAACTTTGCTGGTTATGTGACACCGAGGAAGTTTCTCTTTCGTCTTTCTCCACTACAAAAAAAAGGGGGGAAAATAACAACAAAAAATTGCATATATATATTTGAACCACTTAATGTTCCTTCAGATTAAAGCCTAACAAATCAAATAGTATATGTAAAATAAATATCTATGATCCTGCCACTGCCTGTGACAAATGACAGAAGAGCTGTAGAAGAGAGTTGCCTTGGCAGGCATGGATAGGATCATTTTACTAAGTTAGGGAGGAGTTAAGTGCTTAGAAATGCACGTGGACAGTAAGTGTTTTTTAACCTACAGACAGAATGGGAGTGTTTCTTAATGGGGATCGAATTTGATTCCTAGCAAAGCTGGGGCTTCTGAAAAGCAATTTAAGAATAAATATACTTAGATAGTAGTACATAATCACAATCACCTACTGAGGCCAAGCCTTGCCCTTTAGAAGCTAAAGTCTGCCTGAGTGTGGGCAAAGGCAGCCTTTGTATTCCAAGGGGCAAAGTCACAAATCCACAGCTGTCAACTATATGCATTAGGATTAGCTGCAGCTGGTCAGGGCTCAAAATTGATCAATAACTCGGAGTAAACAAGTATCTGGCAATAAGTGACAAGGTGCTAGCACATAGTTGAGACAACTGAAATTGTTTGGCTTACCACTTGCGATTCACACAGTAATTAAGTTCTGTCACAACAGAATTAGGTAAGTGTTATGGTTTTGTTGGTTGCAGGAAATAGGCAAGGGACAAGCAGGGTATTTTCAAGAAAAGGACATTTTATGGCTACAAAAATTACTTTAGTTTGACTTCATCACAAATCATGCAGTAACGTATAGGAAATTTAATGAGGAAAAATACTAATGGGAACATCAAAAGGAAAAACATGCCCAGATCCATTAACCCACAGCACACTGTGGAATCCATAAAATCACTTCTCCCTCAGCTGATAATCTTCCAATTAGTGTGCATTAAGTACACTTTTTTCTTAAGCTGTCTCCATGGAACTTTGGGTGCAGATAGCATCAGTATTCTTCATGTTCTTCATAGAAAACTAGTTCAGAAGCAGAAGTCAGTGACTACTTAATATTCTGGAAGTTGTCAACTCTGGAACCACAGAACACCTTTTACCAGAGGCAATGAGGTGGCTCAGCAAGGTTTGCTTTTTGTGGGGGAAAAAGAGAGAGAGAGAGAGAGAGAGACAAAGACAGAGAAAGCAGAAATTGAAATCCTGAAGCTCTTGTTTGTTTGAAGAAGAGGCTCTTCAAGTTTACCTTCAGTGATCCTACAAGTTCATTAAATGTCTTCATTTTTCTTAGGTGGTGATGTTTGAGGTGTTTAGAGACCTGGTGAGAGCCTATGTTTGGGCCCTACATGGTGTTTTGGGCACAGCACCCTGCTGATTTTAGGACCTTCTATTTTGCTGAATTCAAGGCAGGATGAAACCTTTTCAGCACACACATTCCAGGAAGCAGGTTATCTTATATTAGTGCTTTTAATCATGCCCCACATATGGCATTTTCAGCAGAGGTCTTCAAGTTCCAAGACAGACAGGTAATAGTCAATTCCTTAAAAGTAGCATACTGGAAAGTGGATTTATAATGCCTGCTGGATTTATAATCCAGCTTTCTTTTTAACAGAATCTTACCCCTGCCACTGCAAGTTGTTTGGTAGCAATGAAGAAGCTAAAAATAAGCACACTTTCTGGGGAAAAAAATGTGCTACACTAATCCCGTGTGATCACGGCAATTAGTATACAAATTTAGGAATAAAACATTTTTACTAACCTTGACCTTCTGGGCTGTCTGGCATACAAAATTGTAAGTGATAAGCATCTGTGGGCATATAGGAATAATAATTTTCTCTTTTGGAGTTTTAGTGATTTTAAAAGAAAATTCACCCATTCTGTAATTTATTCATTAGAATAATAAACATTTTTAGAGCTTCTAATGTCTACAGAGTCTTATGATAGTTGCTGGGGAAGATAAAAAGACGAATGCAACAAGGTCCCTCCATTAAGTATCTCAGACTACGGGGGGTAAACTGTATCAAGACAAATTTTGTGGGCCCTCTCTTTGTTTTTGCCTGTATACATTTAGATTATCAGCAGTACAAGCTTTAATTGAAAACAGTCTAATCTCAATTAGTCTACTAATAGAGAAGTGATGTTAATTTTCTCTTAGACTGCTGTAAATAGCCTTCTAACTGGTCTCCCCGCTTTTAGTCTTTCCCCCACTCCAAATCATTCTTTTTTTTCTCCAATTGATTAATAATCTTTTTTTTAAATTTTATTAAATTTATTGGGGTGACAAATCATTCTTCATATTATACTTTCTAAAACATAGCTATGGTTATGCCACTTCTCATTGCATATTGAAGTAAATATAAATTTCTAAACTTGGGAGGCTAGGCCCTCAACAATCTAGGTCCATCTGACCACTGCCCCCTTTATGCCTTCACTGTATTTGACACATGAGCTGTATTATATATAGCATCTTCCGTACTGTGCTGTATTTATTTACTGACATACCAATCTTCTCCACCAGAGACTGAGTTACTTGAGAGGAGGAACCATGTATTTTTCTTCTTTGTGGCCAAGCTCTTAGCTTGGCATGTTAGAGTATGTTTGAAGAGCAAGTAAACAGATGGCAAGAACTGGAGGACAGGCTGGCTAGTTTGCTGGCTAGGTGGTATGCATTTTTTTTTACTGTTTTTAAAGTATAATTTATATAGAGTAAAATTCACCCTTTTTAGTGTACAGTTCAATACGTTTTGACAAACATATACAGTCATGTAGGCACTACCACAGTCAAGATATAGAACAGTTTCATCACCCCCAAAATTCCCTCTTGCTGTGCCTTTGTAGGAAAACCCTTCCCCCCACTCTTAACCCCTGGCAACCCCTTGTCTATTTTCTGTCCCCATAATTTTGCATTTTCCAGAATGTCATATAAATTGAATCATTCCATATGTAGCTGTTTGTGTCTGACTTTTTTCACTTAGTGCAATGCATTTGAGATTCATCCATGCTATTGCGTTGGCATGGCATTTAAACACAAGAGAGGTCAGAGAGATGGCTGCTGTGAGGGGGCTACTGTGAAAGTCCTGTGTGAGTATAGCAGCAGGAATGTTTGCTTCTGACTCAAGGAATTAGGGGAGATTTCATAGAGAAAGTAACATCTGAGCAGGGCCTTGAGAGATAGTTGTGGTTTTGCTAGGTACACAGAGTAAGGGAAAATATTTCAGTAAAGGATATAGCAGGAACAAAAATTCAGAGTCCGAAAAGAGCAGAGCAGATTTGGAGAACATTATTTCAATTTGGCTAGAGCACAAGAGGGGCAATAGTGGGAGATAGGACAGCAAAGTTAGGTCAGGGCTTTGTTGACCTCGAATAACATATTTAGGAGTTTGGTCTTGATTTGTTAAGCAGTGGAAGTGGACAGCCATTGCAGGCTTTTGACTCAAGCTCTTTTCAGAGGAGAATAAATAGTGCTGTCTGCTGGTCATTCCGCTGCCTTGCCTGAGCTGAAGGAGGCTGCTCTTTGTCCGAGTGGGTATACAAAGGTGACTTTTAAAACAAGGCAACAAATGACATCTAAATATATCAAAAGCATACCAAGGATGTATAATATCTGTACTATCAGTACGTGCTAGAAAATGTATTCATGAAATGACTGAATCCAGTATCTACCAGTGGCCTCTTATCTTTCCGTTCATTTGTATTCTCTCAATTCTCTCTATGGTCAAGTTATCCTGGATCTTATTTTCCTAGTTCTCCACAGAAACATCTTCACTGGGGTAAGTAAGAATTAATGTTAGGGCTTCTGTTTTAGCAGATAAGCAATAAATAATTCCAGTTGAACAGCATTTCTTTCTTTTGTAAGACCAAACTATCCAGTGATAGTACTCAAATTCCTATGTAAAAATTACTCATTCCTACTTTAGATGTGTTTTTTTGTTTGTTTGTTTGTTTTTCTGGGACAAAAACAGACGTTTCACCACCGAGGATATGCAGATGGCAAATAAGCACATGAAAAGATGTTCAACATCATTAACCATTAGGGACATGCAAACGAAAACCATGTGATACCACTGCATACCCACCAGAAAGAGATTAAAAAAAAGGAAAATAGTACCAAATTATGGCGAGAATGTGGAGAAACTGGATCACACATACACATACATTGTTGGTGGAAATGTAAAATGGTACAGCAACTCTGGAAAACAGTCTGGCAGTTCCTTATAAAACCAAACATGCAATTAACATATGACTCAGCAATTTCAGCCATGGGCCTTTATCTCAGATAAATGAAAATTTCTGTTCACTAAAAGCTGTATGTGACTGTTCATAGCAGCTTCATCCATAATTGCCTCAAACTGGAAATAACCCAAATAGGTGAACGGTTGAACAAACTGTGATACTTTGATACCATAGAATACTACTCAAAGGAACGAACTATGAATATAAGCAACAATCTGTATGAATCCAGAGAATTAGACTGAGTGAAAAAAGTCATTCCAAAAAGATTACATACAGTATAATTCTATTTATATAATATTTTTGAGATGAAAACATTATAGTAATGGAGATCAGATTAGTGGTTGCCCAGAGTTAAGAAGGTGTGGGGTGGAGATGTGTGTTGCTAAAAAAGGGCAACATGAGGGAGCCCTGTGGTGATGGAACTTTTCTGAATCTTGACTGTGGTGGTGGTCACATGAACCTACACATGTGATAAAATTGCATAGAACATACAATTTTGTACATGTAAAACTAGTAAAATCCAGATAAGTTGGGTGGATTGTATCAGTTGCAATCTCCTGGTTGTGATATTGTATCATACTTATGTAAGGTGATTCCATTGTGGGAAACTGGGTGAACAGTAGAAAGGATCTCTATTTCTTTCAATTACATTTGAATCTACAATTTTCCCAAACAAAGAGGTTTTTTTTCATTGTTGTTGTTTTTAAAGAGGAATATGTGTTGGTTGTAGAAATGCATATAATACATTACTTGAATTTAACTTCAGGAAAAGATCTTTTATTTTGCTGAAGAATTTGGATGTTTTCTTATGACATAAAATTAAAAAAAAAAAAAAAAAGCCGTGCTTCTAGTTTCAACTATGTAGTCAGGAAACTTAGAGCCCAAACAGGAGCAGTTATTTCTGCTTCTGCTAGAGAGTGGTTCTTAACCTCTTTTTGGGTCAGAGTTACTTCTGAAAATTTGATGAAACCTATGTACAGAATACATAAACATACAATTTTGTGCACAATTTCAAGGAATTCAATGGACCTCATGAAGCTTATCCAGTGACTCCATGTTAATGTTCCTCTATTGCTATGCTGTTCAATATGGTAGCCAATAGCCTGACATGGCTATTTAAAATTGAATAAAATTAAAAATTCATTTCTTCAGGCACATTAGCCACATTCAAATGCTCAATAGTCACAGGTGGCTAGTTGTATGTACTGGACATCACAGAGATAGTTCTCTTGGATAGCATTGCTCTAAAACATTTAGAATAAGATTTACTTTATTTTTGACATTATAAAGATTGTATTATTTAAATATTTCCTTCACATTTCAATGGTTTTCTTAATCACCTAAGCTATGAGAGACTTTCCTAGACTCTCTTGAAGCTGGTCTGACTGGGGAGGAGGATTTTTATATATTCTAAGACATCTTAAAATATAAAGTTTTGTTATCCAGGAAATTATTGTCTGAGAGTTTGATTCTACTTGATGATTTTGATATATAATCATTGGCCCCTATACAGAAAAGAAGGATATTCCAAGAATACCAAGATGTCATGAGTGCAATTTAAAGACTTTGGAGTGGAAAGAGGTTTTCATTCTAACAAGAGAAAGAGGAAGAGAATTGTTATATTGAAATATCTATGGCCTGGTGATATATTTTATCCATGTCTTTGTTATCATCAGTCTTTCTTAATATGTTTTTTAAACTGCAATACTCCTGGAATTTTAATATTGTAATCAAAGTTAGTGGTGCCATAATAAATGAACCAAATGAATGTCTAAAGTTGCAGCATCACAATTCAGATGTCCATTGTATGTTTGTATTTGTTTTTGTTGTATCCTATTTATTTCACCTTCTTCATTTAAAAAATATTAAAGTATAGTTGACATACAATATTGTATTAGTTTCAGGTGTACAACATAGTGATTTGACATTTATATACTTTACAGTGTGATCACCACGATAAATCTAGTAACCATCTGTCACCATACAAAGTTTTTATGATATTATTGACTATATTTCCTGGGCTGTACACTACATCTCTGTGGCTTATTTATTTTATAATTGAAATAAAAAACTTCTACACAGCGAAGGAAGCCATCAACAAAACAAAAAGACATCCTAGTGAATGGGAGAAGATACTTGCCAAAGATACATCTGATAAGGGGTTAATATCCAAAATTTATTTTAAAAACTCATATAACTCAACATCAAAAAAGGAAGAAAAAAAAAAGCCAAACAAACATCCCAATTAAAAAATGAGCAGAGAACATGAAGAGACATTTCTCTAAAGAGGACATACAGCTGGCCAATACACATATGAAAAGATGCTCAATGTCACTGATCATCAGAGAAATGCAAATAAAAAGCACAATGAGAGACGACCTCACATCAGGCTATTATAAAAAAAAAATCAACAAATAACAAGAGTTGGCGAGGATGTGGAGAAAAGGGAACTCTTGTGCACTGGTGGTGGGATTGTAAATTGGTGCAGCCACTATGGAAAACAGTATGGAAGATCCTCAAAAATTTAAAAATAGAACTACCATAAGACCCAGCAATTCTACTTCTGGTTATTTATCCAAAGAAAACAAAAACACCAATTCAAAAGGTACATGCACCCCTATGTTCATTACAGCATTATTTACAATAGCCAAGATACGGAAGCAACATAGGTGTTTATCAATAGATGAACAGATAGACAAGATTGTGATAAAAAATATAGTGAATGTTTAAATTTTAAAAAAATTATTACAGTAAGACACATTGCCATTAATCCCCTTCAAAACACTCCCCCTCACTTTGAACACACTTACCCATCATTGTTGCCACTTTCTGAAGCAGTTCTGGAAGTCCTCATTCATGAGCATCTTTAGTTGTGCTGTCGTGGCTGCCTTGATGTCCTGAATCAATTCAAAATGTTTAACTTTCATGGTGATTTTGATTTGGGGGAAGAGCCAGAAGTCACATGGTACCAGATTCAGTGAAGAAGGTGGATGAGGACACACCATAGTGTTTTTATTTGACAGGAATGACTGTACTAGGGGTGATGTGTGACATGGAGCCTTTCCTGTTGTGATCACAAAATATGGTGAATGCTACTGCCGAGTGCCATCCAACGGAAACACAGGGATCTTCAATATGGGAAGTGGCACGTTGAACCTTAGTAACAGTGTGTGACAAGTTTTAACTTGTTCGCTGCTGTCAGTCGGGTGTGAACTATGGTTGGGAGGTGTGTTTTAAAGTGTGCATCATCTTCCATCATGACAACGCTCCATGTCACACGATTCTGGTACGGCAATTTCTATCATATAAAAACATTGTGGTGTGTCCCCATCCACCTTATTCACCGGATCTGGTACTGCGCGACTTCTGGCTCTTCCCCAAAGTCAAAATGATTCAGCACATTGACGCAGCCATGACAATGCAACTAAAGACACTCACAGAAGAGGACATCCAGAACTGCTTCAGAAAGTGGCAAGAACGATGGGATAAGTGTGTCTGAAGCGAGGGGAAGTGTTTTGAGGGGGATTAATGGCAATGTGTCTTTTACTGTAATACATTTTTGTTTAAACATTTACTGTATTGTTTAATGACACCACACATATCCAATGGAATATTACACTGCTATAAAAAGAATGAAATCTTGCCATTTTTGACAACATGAATGGATGGGTAAAAAATGAGATTTACTGTACTTAAAAAAATCAATTCCATGTACTTATACCTTCAAGAATATTTCAGCTGCATGAAGACTCTGTGTGGCCTATCTGTGCGCCTTCAAGGACCCCAGCCTAAGAAGCCCCTCTTTAGATGGATTCTACCTTATCCATAAATGTTTTATTTTGTATTGGGTTTAAGCAAGAGGATAATTTAAATCCCTTGTGAATTAGGTGGGCTATAGATCCTAAAGTTTTATCATTTCAATTATATATAATGGCAGAAGAAGGCAGGGCTGGCACTTGCAATAGGAAGGATTGTTTCAAGTGTATTAGGTATTTTGGGAGGGGAACAGATATAGATGAACAGATATTAGGAGATAGTCAAGAGTTAGGTTTATCTACATAATGCCAAAACAATTGGTTGAAAGTGGAATACTCACTTGCTTTGTTTACCTAATATATTTTGTTTCCTTTAGTGTCATGTAAACATATATGATACTGATTGTGTCAAAGGGTTATTAAAACAGATAGGGGAAGAGCAAGATTTTAGATCCTATGATGGGAAAATAAATAACTGAGTCAAATAACATTTTAGATGTGTAGGCAGAAAAAAGGTGGAGAAAATGTAAAGCAACTTGTGTCTTGCAATAAATAGCTTTCTGGTTCATTGTAGTTTGTCAAGTATTTAGGAAGAGAAGGCATTCATGCTTAAAGTGGTAGTCATTTAGCAAAGCTCTGATGATTTTTCTCTTATTAGAAGAATTATATTCTTAAAATGTAAACAATCTCTTTGCATTCCTAGCTTTCTCCTTCAAGTATTGAAACCAACTTTTTTTTTCTTTTTTGAATTGAATTTCTTTTTCCATCTTAAGCTAGGTACACACCAGAATTTTATGTTGAAGGTGTAATTTTCTCAGGGTCATTGTTTATTAGGCCCCTAAAAAAGAATTGAATCAGATCTCAATTAAAGATATTAGTAGATGGGAAGCAGTGATGTAGATAATACGAAAGAGCAGATAATAAAAAATGCACTTGGAGTTGGCTTTGAAATGCATTTTTCAGCACGTTTTCATCTTATGTTTTACAGAAGCATTCCCTTCAGACCCATAAGCGGTAACTGTGAAGTAGCTTGAGTGATCAAAGAAGGTTAGTCTAAGATTTAAACACTGCTAGTGAACTGGCTGCATGCAGATAATTAAATTAACAACATGACTTAGTATATTTATATTCTGTATATGACCTTATTCCCATGAGCTTACTCCTGTGACCACTAAAGAGAATGTATGGACTCACTGGTCTTATTCATTTCAGGAATTTATTCAAATCTTCAAGCTGCTTGGTTTTAAAGTAATCAATTAAATTGATTTTTGTTTTATTCAAATATATTTGGCTGACCTTGACTAATTGAGTATCTCAGGGTTCTCTTAATTGAAAGAGTTGCCATATGGTGTCAGAAGACATTGGCAATTTTACTTCAGATGCCAATATAGCATGTTACTGTTTAAATACGCTTGAGAGAAGTACCAAGGTGTTTGGATTAGCCTTGAAAGTGCTCAACATGCCCTCTGGTGGGCCTTTCTTATATAAGGTTGGCACAGAAAAATGCTGTGTCATCTGGTTGTATAGTGGGCTGAGAAAAGGAATTCCACTGTAACTCTCACAGGTGATGAATAAACCCTAAATATGAATTCACAAGTCTTTCTGGCAGAAATAAGTCCGATTCACCTAGCTACTTTCAAAGCTACGTAAAAGGAAGATTTAAAATGCAATCTAGACCCAAAAAAACCGAAAACTTTGTTATATGCTTAGAAACGCCCCTGTGTTTTATGAAATAAGATAATCTTATTAATTATTGTCAGGTAATCTCTCCATAAATGTGTAAACCAACTAAATAATTCTACCATTATTATTTAATTATTACATTATTATGTAAACCAACTAAATAATTCTGCCACCAGAGGATGTCTGTGAAGAGGTGGATTTTAATTCAAGATTTTTGCAGGTTTTGCAAAGGTAAATTTCCAGCTCTTGCCCCTATCCGGTGGATGGGGGGTGTTATATGAGGCCTAATCCTATAAATCAGCACATATTCCTAGAATTTTGCTTATGGAGAAGAATGGGGAATTAGTTTCAGTGGTTTCTTTAGCAAAATTATTTATATATTTTTTGGATCAAAACATTTTTTAATATCCTGTGTGGTAAAGTAACAAATATCCAGCAAGTATATTCCCACCAACTTCCTTCAGTCAAATGGGGTTTTAAACAGTTCATTTGCAAAAATTGCATAAATAGCCACATTTTAATGGACCACATATTCTTGCTTATAGCTTCAGAAGAAGCAAATTATGAAACTAGATGGAATCTAGAGAGACTATTGTTTCTACTCTCTCCAGTGCCAACTGGCACTCAAAAACTAGGACTGGCCAGAATATAGCTGGCTGTTTTTTTTTTTCTTTTTCTTTTTTATTGGTTTCGGGTGTACAAAGCGACATAATAGACATTTACACCCCTCACAAAGTGATAACCCCCTCCCCCAGCTACTACCCTTCTGACATCTTATATAGCTGTTACAGTCCCGTTGACTATCTTCCTTATGCTATTTTCTTTATGAATTTCTTCCTAAAGTACCAAGATCAGCCTTTCACACTCCTGAGAGTAAAAAAGATTTTCATTTTATCAAACTGAAATCTTCTGGGCTCATTTAAATCGATGTCCTCAATTAAATAATTGTTCTCTGAATTGTCTGAAACACTTTTTCAATTACTTACACCATTAACACAATAAATAATAACAGGTGCCAAAGTAATGCTTGGAGTACTAGAAATTTGCCTTTTGGTGTGTATTAATCGTTACTATTTTCCTTTGTTACGGATGTTAGTAGTATGTCAAAGACAAAAGTGAACCTGAGTCAAGGACAGGAAAACAAACTATTAATGGATTTGCGATTATCTATTATTTTCATATTTCAGTAGAACATGGTAGTAGACTGTTTAGCCTCTCAGAAATCACAATACAATCCATGCAGTAATTAAATTTATCTGAAAGTAAATTTAGGACACTGTGGCTTTTGTTTGTTTGTTTTTGCCATTTTGTTTGGCTGAAAGAAAAGAAGTCTTGAATTACCCTTCTACTCTAAGTAATATTTTCTTCCTCTAAAGTGGAAATAGGGTATGTGTGTTGAGAAGACATTTTAACATATATATACATATATGTATGTGTGTGTGTATATACATACATACATATATATGTGTATATATATATATACACACACACACACATATATACTATCTCCAAGTTCTCACTGTAATGAAATTGCAATAATTTCCATAAGGAGTTATAGCATAAAAATGTCCCAAATGAATATTAAATATAACCCCACAAAACACCACAACTTCATGTTTTTAAAATGTAATTACAGGGTAAGGGCACAGGTCAGTTAAATGGAAGCCTAAAGTACCAGACTTCTAAGGTATTACTGCTTGAAAGAGACACGTTTTGTCAGTATTTACTGCTTTACTAACATTTTAAGTATTCATAGAGTGAGAATTAATGCACTGTCTGTGGACATCTGTTGTTGTTTTGTTTTTTCAGAGAAGTATCAATAGGATATCCAAAAGTTTAAACAATTTTTACAAATGAACAATGTGGATATTCTTTTAGATTTAACTTTTTTCATTGCTGTAAGTACAATCCAAACGTACAGAATAAAGAAAATAGAACTCTACTTTCATTATGAAATTATTTTGCAAATAGAGTAAAACTACTAAATCACACTTGCTTGAAGTTGGCAAATTCTATAATTGGAATTATAGAATGTAGTAATATTTCATTATTTTGGAGAAAGACTAGGACTCATTCTATGATGAAAGGGAATTCATGATACATATAAGTGCTACATTGGGGTCAGTTACCTTGTGCAAGAAAATCAATTTTTTCCAGCACCTTAGGAAATATTCATTTACATAAAAGCAATTGGACTATTAATTAAAATCATTTACATTGTTCTTCGAAGCAGATTTCTATATTGCATTAGCTTTGATTACATTACTGTATATGTCTGGAAAAATGCTTTTTAAAATACCCTTCCATAGTTCAGAGATTTCCTGTTAGACAGGCTTTCCTTATAAAGTTTTAACAAAATACAATGTGCAGCTTTATTATTTTCAAGTAATGCAATAACAGAAATGAATTGCAACTAAAATCATGCCAAAGAGAAGCACTGTTGGTATCATTTAATGAATAGGCAAAGATTGTTTGAAGGAAAATAACTGCTTTTATGTACTGCTTAAAAAGAGTTTCTATTCTCTGAAGGCAGTTAATTGTCTCCCCACCCCTTTAAGTCCCATCCCCACATTTTTAACTTAGATTAAACACTGGTGAGAATTAATGAGGTTTTTATTATACTTAAATTCACATAGTATGATGCAGATCACTACATCTCCAATAGCATATACAAATAAGTGAAAGAATACTACTAATTTCACCATATCTTGCAGGGAAACAAGATATGAACTAGAATTTGGTTCTTTACTCCATGACCTTGTGTGGGTATAAGCATTCTGTGTAGGTGTATGAATCACGGGTGGTAATCTAGGCAGTTCCTATTGCCAGAGCTTTATATAGAAGCAGCCTAACAAAGAAGTCATGTCCCAGACTGCCAGTGGAAGGTGAGACACCAAATAGCTTCAGGGAGAGGTGACAGAGACAAAAAGAACATTGTTAATAGCTAGCAAGGCTGTCATTAAGCTGACACCCTAATATGTCTGGTGTTACCACACTCCATTGGCTATAGATAGAATTATGAAACAGGTTATGTATTTTGGGAGAGAATATACTCCCCTTCTCAGCCCCATTCATTCATTTGTTCATCAGTGAGGGCCTAGCGTTAGTCAGTCACCATGCTAATTAAGTGCGATGTATACTGAGATGAATGAAATGAGGTCCCTGGGTCTCCAGCAGTCTAGTAGTGCTTCCAGGTCACAGCTCATCCTATCTGCTAGTTTGCACTCAAGTCACTATCAACAAATTATACCCTACTATGGTATCAGTTGTTAAAGATGTTACCTTTCCCAGGACCATGTGCCTTTAAAACAGGGACTCAAAGACCCTATAGCTTTTAAAATCCAAAGGAATGCTGCTTTAATGATGGATGAAATTTCAGGTAATGCATCATAGGGAGGAGGATACTGTTGGGCAAGAGGATTCCTAGGATGCAACTAATCACACCACACAAGTGAGTGGCTCCCAATTCCTTCTCCTAGACACAAAAGTAAAGTCATTTTTTAACAAGCAAAGGAAATGACCCCTCCTGATTAACAGGAAAAAATAGGTTTTAGTGGCAAAAAACATTGAAATTCAAATTCTACCATTAGAAAAAAGCCAAAAAGTCAATACTGCTGATTGAAAATTGAATGGATGATGTAAACAGGAGACAGGTTCATATAGTGAACAGTCTAATGCTCTATGTTGTTCAAAAGAGCAAACTAGGAAAAATATGTGAAAGTGAGAGGGAGGCACCTTTTGGTGTAGTTTGAAAAATAATTGTTTTAAAAACCTAAGCTATCCAGCAATGAACTGAACTGCCTTGTGAGATGATGAGTTTTCTATCACTAAAAGTATGTAAGTAGTAAATGGATGGCCACCAGACAGGATTTTAGTTGAAGGGATCCCTGAAGTACATGGAAAATTTATGTATTTGTTAATGTCTAGTCTATAAATCTATTAGTCACTGATAATTAGGAATCCAGGAAAGATACAAATGGAGACATAAAAATAGGCAAAAAGCAAATTAACATGACCTCAACTATATTTCTAAGTTTTGAGTAGGTGCCAAGTAAAGGAGAGATCAGGGTAAACTGTTAGTCAAGAAAGGCTTCTAATAGGAAATACATTTTGGCCAAGAGTTTAAAGTGAGAAAAAGACATGGATAGGGGAAGAAGAGGGAGAATAATCCAAGAGGGGGGATGATTTTATCAGCATCACCTTACTACTGCCATTTTTTTGACTGTCTACTACAGAATAGGCACCATGCTAACTGCTTTCTTTAGATGTGTTATCTCAGTTAACCCTTACAACCTCCCTATAAAGTAGTACTATAGTATTCCCATTTCACAGATGAGACAACTGAGATGAGAAGACTGGAATTCAGACAGGTTAAATAACTTGTCCAAGATCACACAGCTAGAAAACAAATACTGGATTTGGTATTCAAATCCAGGTCTGTCTCCCTTTGAAGACTATGACCTAAATCACTCCCACATTCCACTGCTTCTCATAGAACCCATGTTGTATGCTTGAAGGCTCAGAGAACTATGAAATGTAAAACTTGGGAAGACAGGACAAATGTTGGCCCTCAGTACATATTATCCATTGAATGGATAAGTAAACCATTGCTTTCTAGATGAAAAAAAAAACAGCCTATTTTTATGTCTTCTTTTATTCCCGTGTTAGAAAACCCAATTGTCAGCCAGAACTTGCTCTCACTAAGAGGTTACCTCCCAGCCACTGCACAGCTTCACCTGGCTGAGGCCATGGATCTGTAAACAAGAACAAATAGTACCCTAGGGCTTTACGCCCTGGGGTTTAACCTCACCTCTTGTATCTCAGGTGGGTGAGGTATGATGTGGTAATATGCAACATGCTAGAGCTCTACTGTTTCTCTTTAAGTCTTCCTTCAGCTTCTCTTGTTGAGCCAAAATGCTGCAGTTTTTAGGAGAGAAAGGATGTGTTCTTTGTGAAATGGTCAGAGAAACTACACATCTTCCTTTAGCCAAAATGCAACTTAGCCCTCTGTCCATCTGATTTCTGTTCCAAGAATTCTTCACAAAGCCCTTTGGTAAATATGGCCCTTTTTGGTATATCCTTCACAAAGCCCTTTTTGGTATATCCTGGCTTTTTGACAAGACATTTTCTAAGAGCATTTGCCTGGATGATTGGAATGGTACTAACTCTCTCAGAATTAACCACCGTGTCCCCCAACTGCAGCCAAGCTTACTGTACTTATTACTGAACATTTAGATGCTGGTTGTATCCTATAGGAGGCTAATAAAAATAATCAGTGGAAAAATTATTTTGATAAATGGTTATTTGGTCCATGGAGACATTTTTAGAGCTAAAGTAATGTCAAACATCCTATTTGACTTGAATCTACACTCCTCTGCTTCCTCCTTGCTGAACTGACTGCTCTGAGGAAAAGAACTCAATTTACATTTTTATTTAAAAGCTAAAAACATATACAAGTGAATGGAAATTGGATTTAATTCAATTCTGGCATGCAGGGCATCCAGACATTTAATGATTGCAATTTTGACATCCTAAGCCCTTGACTAGGTTTCTACCAATTTTGACTAAAATCCAAATCTCCTCAATGCTGATAGGTAATTAGTATTACTCATAACACACAGATCATTCCCCAGAACACGTGATTTATTAAAATGGCCCAAAATAATTTTATGTGCTCTTTCTTTATAATTTCATATTTTTGTGCAACATCCTCCAGATACACAGGTAACACTCAACTGAAGCCCCGACTACCACCTGATTTAAGAATTTAAAGCGGTTCCATTAGGAACCTGAGGGCTGGTTAGTTTTAGATTCAGGTCATTCAGCACCAATTACCTTCCACTGTACTCCCTCGCCCTGCCCCAAGACTACATGCCCCTCCTTCACCCTTGGAATCTACCATCACAGCTCTAGGATACTTCTGATCTAAATTCTTTCATATTTTCATCTCTACCCTATTCAGTGTAGCCCTTCTCAGCTCCTTCAAGAGTGCCTGCTCTTTTGTGAATAATTCTCTTACATTCCGTATACACTGCCAGCCTTCTACACTGATAAACGAAGTCTGTATTTGTCTGAGACAAGTTTAGTCCAGAATTTAGTTTGAAACCTTGTCATTAGTGCTCCCTGGTCTCACATTAATGTCATCCTTAGTTGTTGCCCTAAATGGAAGCTAATTTGGTTAATATTCACTCCTGTGCTTCTCTCTCCATACCGCTTATTACGTTGTTCTTTCACTGCTCCCCTCCCAAAAGCTTCCACTGTGTCTTCTAGCTCTCTGGTTACATAACACACTGTTAACTAGTAAAATCCCCTCATTTCCTCTTCACGGAGGGTTCATACTAAGGCTTATGATAATTCTTTATGATACCTGACCCATCATATCCCCGAGGACATCACTTCTCCTTCAGTTATTTTCAGTAGAGGCAGCTCATCCTTCTGTACCCCACATATTTCAGGTCTCTAAAGGGTCTCCTCATTTCCACATGGTTGCTCCCAGACCATGTTTCCCCCTCCCTCATGAATAAAACCCTTGCTTCTTGGAGACCTGTGGCAGTCAAGAGACTCATGGCACTTGGCTTAATCACCCCCCCTTCCTTTCCTCCCTGTTTGGTTATGGACCAACCTCTCAGTCATTCATTGATAGATAGATAGATAGATAGATAGATAGATAGATAGATAGATAGATAGATAAAGAGGGAGAGAGGGGAGGGGGAAGAGAGAGAGAGAGAGAGAGAGAGAGAGAGAGAGAGAGAGAGAGAGAGAGAGAGAGAGACTTTGTCATTTGGATCACAGTCATTCTCTCCACCCTATCATCCAACACTCTGGCCTCATTAGGATTCAACTTCAGGGATATTTGCCTCCATTCCACTTTACGCACCCCACACCACACCCATACTGTGCACATTATCATCATTCTGATCTGCTCAACTTCTGAAATCTTAACAGAAATACTCCACTTTTTGATTGCCTACACTGTAACTCTCCCTTTTATACTCCCACTCCTGATATTTGACTTCTCTGCTATCATCTTCTACAACTTTAACATCCATGTTGATAACCCTTCCAACACCCTGGAATTTCATCATCTCTTCAGCTCCAATAACCTTAACACTTCCATGATAGTGCTTTTCATATTCTCTTTTCTACTAGTTGTATAAATATCGGTTCTCCCTACTACATTTTCCTCCTGAGGACAATGATAATGTTTTTGTACCAGTTTTGTACAGTGCCTGCATAGCACATACTCACTAGAGAGGTGCTGTCATGTACTGGTTAAGAGTATGAACTCTGGAGTCAGGATATTAGAGTTTAAACCCTAGGCTTGCAACCTACTACCTGTACGACCATGGGGAAGTTAGCCAACTTCCCTGCCTCAGTTCCCTTATATATAAAATGGCGATACTATGTACCTCATGGAGTTGTTGAAGTGATTATACTTAGAAGAATGCTCAGCACATAGCTAATAGAATACTTAATAATTGCCTTCATAAAGGGCAAAGGAAATAGATTTTAATAGGAATTAGGTGCAATACTGAAAGAAAACAAAGAGCTCTAATTATTAGGACTAAGGATACAGAGAGACAGTCATTGAAAATAGAAATTGAAAGCAAATAAATTATTAAGCAAATTTTCATGTGGACATGACAGGTTCTGAGCATAGGTGGAATAGGTTGTCACTTACATGATATGGAGAGGGATGTTCTGAAATACCATTTCCCAAATTACTGTTCTATAGTTCTGTCAGAGGTACTGATATTATCACTAGGTAGAAATCGGGTTTGCTCGCTTAAGTCATGATGTTTCCAGGTACAACAAGTGAAGTTCCCCCTGGGATACTTTATTAAAGTAGCTCCTGCATAGCTAGCAATTCCCTAAATGAGCAGGACATGGGGCTTGCAAGTTTAGATGCAAATGGATATGATTTATTTACTGCCTAGGGAAAAAAAGTTTGCATGACGGAAGAAGGGGAGCTGGGATAAGAGGATTTAGGAACCAAGGCTTGATGAAAAGAAAGGGAGAGAGTATTTAAGGGGAAGTAGGCTGTTTGATATAATCCTGCTCATGCATTTCTGTCTGTATTTATGCGTGCGCGCACGTGCACACACACACACAGTGTGCATGCACATTCCTTTCTAATAACTGTGAGTAATTTTGGGCAAAATTAATGACCTGGCAGCAAATCATAATATAATAAATAGAACATTAAAAGTTTAGGACGAAGAAACCAAGAGTTAAGCAAAGAATATGTTAATGAACAAAAAGCACGCCTTTAGACTCTAACAAAACATTCCTTTATTTTAAAATGGAGAAAAGGGAGACAAAATGAACTTTAGACAGCTCAGAGTAAACTTACTTCATTTTTTCCCCCTGGAAACTAGCATCCAGAGGTACTGTATCTTTTACTTCCTTATAAAAATATAAATTCTTATGCAATTATATATGTATGTGCCCGAATGGTGAGAGACAGAAAGAGAGAAAGAGAGCACTTGGAAAGTTATGTGAGAGCATGAAAGAGAGAACCCTGTTATTGTAAGCCAGGTGATATTAAACCTTGTGAGGTTTGTAGAGTTTCATGAATTTGAAGCATAGCTGAGATATTTTCCAGACCTAACATGTTATGTACTTGTTGGTACACTCATGATCATACCAGTTTTTAAAATAACTGTGCCATGTTTTATCTAACTTGTGGAATAATGTGATTGTCTGTTATTTTGATTATGAATCTGTATTTTGCCCATGTTTTTGTAGTTTCATCTTTACTACTCACTATGAAACTTCATCTTGTTGTAATAAACATTTTTTTTCTAATTTTTCAAGATATTTTAAAATTTTGTTTGTGTTTTACAACTTGACACTCCACTTGGAGCCATTTGTACAAGCAACAAAAATATTTGTAATCCTTTTTTCCAGGGCACCAATAAAACTATATTTGAAAAAAGAAATGAAAAACAAACTGTCCCTTTTACCTATTGTTTCTGTATATCACTTAATTATTTCTCCTAAGCTGACAGTAAAGTATTGGATTTCCCCTTTGGTTCATATGCTACAATAGTGAATATATAGTTATATGTCATGTAGCAACATGTCAGTCAATGACAGACTGCACATGTGACAGTGGTCCCAGCTTAGGAGCATCAGGCTATACCATACCGCCTAGGTGTGCCTATACCAGATAGATTTGTGTAAGTGCACTCTATGGTGTTCACACAAGGATGAAATCTCTGAACGACACATTTCTCAGAATGTATCCCTGTTGTTAAGCTGTGAATGACTGTATCTGTATTTATATATCGATCTACACAACACATATATACCTATAAATATATATATTTATATTCTAGCTTGTCAGTAATAGTAACAAGATTCAAAAGCCTTACTGAAGTCCTGAAACTTGATAAAGAACACCTTCCAGAAATTTCTATCAAACAAAACACTTAACGGTGGAAGGGTGGGAGCATTTTTTTTAGTAAGGTCTGGAACAAGTTAAGGATGTACAATATTATGGCTACTGGAGCCCTAGACAATGGACTAAAACCACCGGAAATAATTAAAAGGTACAATTAATATAAAAGACATGGCAAAACTTTGTAGAGAAAATGATCATTTATCTTGAAAATTCAAGAGAATCAATGGACAAGTTATTAAAATTAATAGGGGGTCAACAAGGTGGTCAGATGCAAGGTAAACATAAATAATGATGCAAGATCAGTATCGATAGCATCCTTTCTATCAGCAATAACTATGTTCATGGAAGTATTGTCTACAAAAGAGCAGAATGGAAAACAAACCAAATGTTTATTAATAGGGAAGTGGTTAAATAAATTACGTGTGTTCACACACTATGAAATATTACACAGTATTTGAAAGAATGAATTAGATCTAAATGTAAACTATTGACATGGAAATAACTCCATTTTCTACTGCTGAGTGACAAAAGCAAGCTACAGAATAATTTTGTTAATGTTAAAAATAAAACACAAGTTGACTATGTAATATATATATACATACATACATACATGCATACATACATACATACATACATATATATATATGAAAACAAATAGGAAAAGCCTGAAAGGTTAACTAATGAAATGAATAGCAATGTAGTTATCTCTCAGGAGAGGACTGAGATTGGGGGCAGTAGTCAAGGGAGACTTTAATTGTATTTTCAGGTTTTCTTTTCTTTTCTTTTCTTTTTTTTTTTTTTGAGGAGAAGTATAACTTGTATAGGTAAAAATAAAAACAATTTTAAAATGCAATGGCTTGCTGAATTCACCTAATCAACTTCACTTAAACCTGTACATCTTTTGATATATAAAAGATAATTGTTTTCCAGCTTCTGAAACTTTCATTTGTTCAACAGCTATTGAAGACCATGCGCAATGCTCAGTACAACGGATACAAGGCCAAGCATGACAGACATGGTCTCTGCTGTCCTGGAACTTACAATCAAGTGGGAGAGACAGATAATAAGCAAATAACAAAATATTTACAAATTCTAAGAAATTTAAACAGAAATGAGCAGTGAGTTTTGATGGGAAATAATGTGGTTAAGGGAGACTTCTTACAAGAGACATTTAAACTGGGATTTGGAAGATCTGTTATGTGTGATAGTAGTGATGGTGGTGATGGTGAGAAATGCAAGCAAAAAGGGTCTCACAACATAAAAGCTTCAGGTGGTAGAGAAAATATCTGAAAGTCAGAGCTTTATGAGGGAGAGGGAGAGCGGCACTGTTGGTTGAAAAGGTAGGAGGAGGCCAAGAGCATGTGAGTCCTTTTAGGCATCGTAAAGTTTAGCTTTTATTCAAAGCACAATGGAAAGTCACTGAGGGCTTTGAGTAGAGGAACAATGTGATCCAACCTATATTTTTTAAACAAGATCACACTGGCTACCATGTAGAGAAAATATGGGGTAGGCAGCAAGAGTGGACGCAGGAGCCCAGGTGGAAGCCATTTGTAGTGTGAGAGATGATAGTAGCCTGCTCTAGACTGGGGGTCATAGTGCACATGGTTATATGTTTGGAGGCAGCATTATGTGAAAATATGAAGGAGAAATGACTTAAATAGAGGGAGCAGCAGGTGTAAAAGCTTGCTTATATTTCTCTATTGATTTAGAAACAAAAGACTAGGGTGGCTGTGGCATAGTGATGTGGAGGAGAGGGGAATGGAATAAGGTCTGATCATTTAGGCCCTTTTCATACATGGCATGAAGCCCAGATTTAATTCTAATTGGACTGAATTACATTTTCCACCGGATCACTCTGGCTGCTAGGTGGAAGACAAGACACTATAGAGGGGCAAGAGTAGCAGGGAGACCCTTTAGGAGGCTATTATAGTAATCCAGGTGAGAGATAATATTGGCCTGGGTTTGGATGCAAGCTGCAGAGGTGGGAAAATGGGTGAATTTAAGAAATACTTGGAGGGGTAACAAACAGGAATTCATGTTTCATGAGATGTGGAAGTAAAGAAGAGGGAGGTATCAAGTACTTTCAGGCTCAAGGGCAGGGAAGAATTTAATGGAATTGAGGGACTGAAAGGAACCCAGTGTGCCTAGAAATCAGCGAGTGGGGTGTGTGTGAGAGGAGCTGAGGTCAGAGTGGTAGGCAGGAGCCAGGTGGTTCACAGATGAGTGAGGACATGGAAAGGAGTTTGCATTTACTCTAAGTACCATAAGAAGACACTGAGGATTTTAAACTGAGTGTGATTTATCTTTTCTAAAAAGCCACTTTGGCTTCAGTATGGGGAGTGGTCTTGGAACAGGACAAGAGAAGCAGGGAGATCAGATAGGAAGTTACTGCAGAGGTCTGAGGATGAAGTCTTGGAGATGGATACAACTAGACAGATTTGAGATTTATTTGAACTGGAACTGATTAGTTTTCTTGTTTTTTAAATTTATGTAGGATTCTATTTTTGTTTTTTTATTTTTTTTTATTTTTGACAGTCTATTCAATAAATGGTACTGGGAAAACTGGACAGATACATGAAAAAAATGAAACTGGACCACCTTCTTATACCATATACAAAAATAATCTCAAAATAGATTAAAAACTTAAATGTGAGACCTAAAATCATAAAACTTGAAGACAACACAGGGAGTGAACTGTCTGACATTGCCCTTAGTAATATTTTTTTCCTGATATCTCTCTTAGGGAAAGGGAAACAAAAGAAAAAAATATATAGAAATGGGACTACATCAAACCAAAAAGTTTTTGCAAAGCAAAGGAAACCATCAATAAAACAAAAAGACAACCTTTTTGTTTGGGAGAAGATATCTCCCAAACAAACGATACATCTGATAAGGGGTTAAACTCCAAAATTTCTAAAGAACTCATACAACTCAACACCAAAAACAAACAAACAAAAAACCCAGAACAAACAATCCAATTAGAAAATGATTGGTTTTCTTGAATGAAGCTTTTCTTAATGTGTATGTGAGTCTAAGCCTTATTGAAGTTTTTAATCTTCTCACTTCATTTATATGCTACGCTGTTTTCATTTCCCCACTCATTTCGAGAAAAAAAAAATTTTTTTTCCTAAAATATGTGAGTTTACTGCTCTGATTAACCCTTCCTTTCCATGCACTTAATTACTCTGGATTTTGTGAGTTTTCATTATTCTTAAATGCTGTAAACCTCACTCTGTAATTCACTTTGTTGGACAAAGTCAAAATGATAAAAGCATAAGAACCATTTTATCCCTTTCAAATTATTGACTTTGTGAAACTAAGCTACCTTCAAATCTAAGCGTTTCTTAAGGCAATTTACCTGTTTATTAGCATACTTAACTTTCAAAGCCTGTTTGCTCAACAAGCAAGTACAGCGGTATCTCGTTTTTCGAACGTAATCTGTTCTTGGAGACTGTTCGAGTTCTGAAACATTCGAAAACAGTTGACAGCTAGGCTTCAGGATCTTACACTCAGCGGAAGTCACGTGACATATTGGATTTCTGAGGCGTGTTTGAAAACCGAAGCATTTACTTCTGGTTTTATGGTGCTCGTAAACTGAAATGTTCGTCAATGGAGATGTTCAAAAACCGAGGTACTATTGTACTAAACTTTTTCCGAATTTTTGGCTTTAATGACTGAGGCATCCAGACTTTTGTTGCACATCTGGGACAGAACTGGATGGATCTTTCTGAAGCATTTGGAAAGGGCTGTTAAGAAGTTATATGAGTAGGACATGTCGTAGTAGAAATGGCAGCGTGAGGTGAGCCTCTTGAAAGCTTCCCTGGAATTTACAACAAATTGAACAACTATAATTCCACAAAGGACTCCCTGCATAGCAGACAGGCAAACTTAAGAGACACGCAACTGAAATCATCTTAAGGTAGGCAAGTTGGACGAGTGGGGGAGCAGGGAAGTGGGAAGTGCGGAGACCTGGGCCAAGCGGGCACAGAAGCAGACCGGAGCTCCGAGCTCCCTGCATTCTGGAGCTACCGTAGTCGCGGGAGAGGGAGGGAAGAATTTGGACTGCTAGTGCTCCGCTTATGGCCCACAGTCCTGCCTGAGGGGACAGCATATAACACGGCTGAACCCAACGCTCACAGCAGACACCTTGGAGCAAAGACTGAGGGAAAAAGAGTGAAAACGGAAGTTTAAGTCCTTACTGCCGAACAGAGGATGGAAGGCATAGGTAACAGAGCTTAGCCCACCCCTCCCCATGCTCCCAGAGCTCGCTCCACCCCCACCCTCTCAGTGCTAGAAGTGGAACTGTATCAGTGTCAGATCAAAAGAACAGAATATTTATACTTTTGAGAACTGTGGCCTGCAGCCATGGATTTACAACCCAACTAGTTCCAGTGTGAGGGAGGGACCCCTGGGTGCAGGACTGGCTGTGCTGGTGGTCATTGCCATTGCTCAGAGCCACCTGTCACAATCCACTCTGCCCCTACCCCCACCCCCACCCCACTTATCTGGGCAGATCCCTGCAGGGGTAAACAGAGCCTCTGAAACACACAGGCCCTAAATCTGGTGCACAAAGAGCTTTGGAATTTCAGAAGATTTACACATCCCCCAACAGAGGCGGAGCTCTGAGACCCAGGTAACCTGCTCACAGAGGAGAAATCCAACCTCCAGGGAATCCCCCCATTGTGTGAGAAGCTGGAACAGTGCAGAAAAAATATAACACTACAGGATGAGACAGAATAAAAGGCTGCAGTTGGAGAGAAAATAAAACATTCTACCAACACGTACTGGAAAGCAAGGAAAAGACCTCTTCCTATCAACCTGTTGCAGAACCCACTCCTGTAGATGACTAGGAAAATAAATAATAATTCACTAATTCCCATGAATAACCAAGGCAACAAGGCAACTCAGAGAGAAAATGAAAAGTCTCCAGAAAATGAACATAAAAACATGGAAATATGTGACTTAAATGACAGAGAATTCAAGATTGCAGTTCTGAAACAGCTCAACGAGATGCAAGAAAACACGCATAGGCAGTTTAATGAACTCAGAAACACAATAAAAAAATGAACATTTTACCAAAGACATTGAAATTTTAAGAAAGAACCAATAGAATTTCTTGAGATTAAGAACTCAATAAAAGAAAGGAAGAATGAACTAGCCAGCTTAGGTAATAGAGCTAACAGATGGAGGAAAGAATCACTGACATCGAAGATAGAAATCTGGAAATGAAACAGATGGAAGAAGAGAGAGATTTGAGAGTTAAAAGAAATGAAAGACCTCTACAAGAACTGTCTGATTCCATCAGAAAGAACAATATAAGAATAATGGGAATACCAGAAGGAGAAGAAAGGGAGAAGAGAACAGAGCATATATTCAAACAAATAGTTGGCGAGAACTTCCCAAACATGTGGTAAGAGCTGGATCCTCGAATCCAAGAAGCAAATAGAACACCTAATTACTTCAACCCTATCAGGCCTCCTCCAAGGCCTGTTTTGTATTGTATTGAAGCTGTCAAAAATTAACGACAAAGAAAAAATTGTCAAGGCAGCCAGGGAAAAGAAGGTGGTAACCTACAGAGGAAAGCCCATTCAGTTATCATCAGATTTTTCAGCAGAAACTCTACAAGCCAGGAGAGAGTGGAATAAAATATTTAAACTATCGAAACAGAGAAATTATGAGCCAAGAATAATATATTCAGCAAAGATATCCTTTAGATATGAAGGAGGAATAAGGACCTTTCCAGACACACAGAAGCTGAGGGAATTTTCTAACACATGACCTGTACTACAAGAAATACTGAAGGAGGCTATTCAACCTGAAACAAAAAAAGCAAAAGAATACAAAACCATGACTAGTATTACGAACAGACAGACAGAAGCAGGAAATGGCAACCCCTACACCAAGTAAGACACAGTACACTTAAATATTACATACAGGGAAAAGAAGAAAAAAAACCACTTAAACAAAAACAGGAAAAAGCCAACTTACTACTGCAGTGCAGAAATCAACTCACAGCAAAAATAGGGATAATTTGTGACAACAAAAACATAAAAGAGGGGAGAGTAAAGGTCTGAACTGGCATAAGGGGATGGGGAGACTAAGCATGCTGAAGAAAATGGAATACTCTGAATGTGAAACTTTCTTTTACATAAACTTAATGGTAAACACTCAAAAAAAAAATCCAGAACTGAATTATATGTAACATAAAAAATGAAGATGCAGAGGGAAAATCATAGAATATCACCACACTGAAATAATAGATATCAACAAAAAGGCAAAGAAACAATGGAGACACAATCTTACCAGAAAACCAGAGATAGACTAATAGGAAATTCTCATGTATCAATAATCACCCTAAGTGTAAATACCCGAACTCACCAAAAAAAGACACAGAATAGCAGACTGGATAAAAAAAACTAAACCTGACTGTATGCTGCCTCCAAGAGACACATCTCAGCTACAAAGACAAATATAGACTCAAAGTGAAGGGTGGACCTTGACACACCAAGCAAATGATATCCAGCAAAAAGCAGGTGTAGTCATACTGATACCAGATGAATCAGACTTCAGGATAATAAAGGTAACAAGAGCCAAAGATGGACACTTCACAATGATAAAGGGGACTATACAACACGAAGACATAACAGTCATCAATATTTATGCCCCCAGTCAGGCAGCGCCGAAATATACCAAGCAACTACTATCAGAACTAAAGGGAGAAATTGACCAAAACACAATTATAGCAGGGGACTTAAATACATCATTCATTGACAGCTATGGATAGATCATCCAAACAGAAATTTAAAAAGTCATATCAGCCCTAAATGACACATTAGATAAAGTGGACAAAATTGACATTTATAGACCACTTCATGCTAGAACATCAGATTACATGTTATTTTCTAGTGTACACAGAACATTCTCAAGGATAGACCATATATGGGGACATAAAACTAGCCGTAGCAAATTTAAGAGGACTGAAATCATCCCAAGCACATTCTCTGATCACAAGGCTTTGAAATTGGATATCAACTGCAAAAAGAAAGCAGGACAAAAACACAGATATGTGAAGAATAAACAACAATTGGGTCAAAAAAGAAATAAGAGGAGAGATCAAAATGTATATAGAAACAAATGAGAATGAAAATACATCCTACCAAAACTTTGGGGATGCAGTGAAAGCAGTTTTAAGAGGGAAATTTATATTATACAGGCCCATCTGAAGAAACAAGAAAAATCCCACATAGATAACCTCAAATTACATCTTAAAGAACTAGAAAAAGAAGAACAAATGAAACCCAATGTCACCAGAAGGCAGGAAGTAATAAAAATCAGAGCAGAACTAAATGAAATAGGGAACAAAAGGACAATAGAAAAAATTAATGCAACAAAGAGATGGTTCTTTGAAAAGATTAGAAATTGACAAACCCATGGCTAGACTCACTTGGATAAAAACAGAAAAGACACAAATAAACAAAATCAGAAATGAAAGAGGGGAAGTTATCACGGATGCCACAGAAATACAAAGGATCATCCAAGAATACTATGAAGGATTATACGCCACCCAATTTAATAACCTAGAAGAAATGGACAAGTTTTTAGAAACATATAGTCTTCCTAGGCTGAATCATGAAGAATTGGAAAATCTAAATAGATCGATCACCAGTAAGGAAATTGAATCAGTCATCCAAAACCTTCCCAAAAGCAAAAGTCCGGGACCAGATGGCTTCACTAGTGAATTTCACCAAACCTTCAAAGAGGATCTAATACCAATCCTGCTCAAACTCTTCCAAAAAATTGAAGAAGATACAGTAATCCCTAACTCATTTTATGAGGCCAACGTTACCCTGATACCAAAACCTGGTAAGGACAACACGAAAAAAGAAAACTACAGACCAATATCTCTGATGAATACAGATGCAAAAATCCTAAACAAAATTCTAGCAAATCGAATACAACAATGCATTAAAAAGATAATTCATCATGACCAAGTGGGGTGCATCAATATGCAGAAAAAGCATTCGACAAGATTGAACTTCTATTTATGATTAAAACACTTAATAAAATGGGTATAGAAGGAAAATACCTCAACATAATACAGGCCATATAGGACACTCAGCTAATATCATAATTAGCAGTGAAAAACTGAAGCTCTTTGCTCTACATTTAGGAACACGACAGGTCTGTGCCCTATCAATTCTGCTTTAGGATGTAGTATTGGAAGTCCTAGCCAGAGAAATCAGCAAGAGAAAGAAATGAAAGGCATCCAAATTGGGAATGAAGAAGTTAAATTGTCACTTTTTGCAGATGACATGATGCTATATATGGAATAGGCAATGTAAACAAATGAGTGTGGCTGTCTATTAATAAAACTTTATTTATGGACAATGAAAAAAAAGAAAGAAAACCCTAAAGACTCCATCAAAAAGCTATTAGAAACAATCAACGAATACAGTAAAGTTGCCGGCTACAAAATCAACGTACAAAAGTCCATTGCAGTCCTATATACTAACAATGAAATCTTAGAAAAAGAAATTAAAAAACGAAAACAATTTCTTTTGCAATTGCAACAAAAAGAAGAAAGTACCTAGGAAAAAACTAAACCAAGCATGTGAAAGACCTATATTCTGAAAACTATAAGACATGTTTAGAAGAAACTGAAGAAGACACAAAGAAAAGACATTCCGTGTTCATGGATTGGAAGAATCAACATAGCTAAAATGGCCGTATTACCGAAAGCAACATACAGATTTAATGCAATCCCCATCAAAATCCCAATGGCATTTTTTAAAGAAATAGAACAAAAATTCATCAGATTTGTATGGATCCACATAGCCAAAGCAATCCTAAGAAAAAAGAACAATGCTGGAGGTATCACACTCCCTGACTTCAGCTGGTCAACAATAATCAAAACAGTATGGTATCGGCAGAAAAACAAACCCATAGACCAATGGAATAAAACTGAGAACCCAGAAATAAACCCACATAAATATGGACAGATAATTTTTGACAAAGAAGCCAAGAACTTACAATAGAAAAAGACAGCCTCTGCAATAAATGGTGCTGGGAGAATTGGAAAGCCACGTGCAAAAGAATTAAACTAGACTATCTGTCACCATGTACCAAAATTAACTCAAAATGGATCAAAGACTTAAACATAAGACCTGACACAATAAACTGCATAGAAGAAAACGTAGGTACTAAACTTACAGACCTTGGGTTCAAAGAGCATTTTATGAATTTGACTCCAAAGGCAAGGGAAGTAAAAGCTAAAATAAATGAATTAGACTACATGAAAGTAAAGAGCTTCTGCACAGCAAAAGAAACCATCGGCAAAATAAAGAGGCAACCAACCGAATGGGAGAAGACTTTTGCAAACAACGCCTCTGATAAGGGGCTTATATCCAAAATATATAAAGAACTCATGCAACTCAACAAAAAACCAAACAATCCAATTAAAAAATGTATTCTGAGGACCTGAATAGACAGTTCTCCACAAAGGACATACAAATGGCCAATAGACATATGAAAAAATGCTCAACATCACTAATCATCAGAGAAATGCAAATCAAAACCACAATGAGATATCACCTCACCCCAGTCAGAATGGCTATCATCAACAAGACAAATAGTCACAAGTGTTGGAGAGGCTGTGGAGAACAAGGAACCCTCATACGCTGTTGGTGGGAATGCAGACTGGTGCAGCCGTTATGGAAGGCAGTGTGGAGGTTCCTGAAAAAATTACGAATAGAATTACCATATGACCAGGCAATCCCTCTCCTGGGTAACTACCCAAAAAATCTGAAAACATTTTTACATAAAGACACGTGTGCTCCAATGTTCATTGCAGCTTTGTTTACGGTGGCCAAGACATGGAAACAACCAAAATGTCCTTCGATAGATGAATAGATAAAGAAGTTGTGCTATATATACACAATGGAATACTATTCGGCGGTAAGAAAAGATGATATAGGAACATTTGTGACAACATGGATGGATCTTGAGAGTGTAATGCTGAGCGAAATAAGTCAGGCAGAAAAAGCAGAGAACCATATGATTTCACTGATATGTAGTATATAAAACTGAAAACAACAAAAGAACAAGACAAACAAATGAAGAAACAAAAACTCATAGACAGAGACAATAGTTTAGTGGTTGCCAGAGGGTAAGGGGGGAGGGGGTGGTAGATGAGGGTATAAGGGTTAAAATACATGGTGATGGAAAGAGAACTGACTCTGGGTGGTGAACACACAATGTGATATATAGATGATGTATTACAGAATTGTACACCTGAAATCTATGTAGCTTTACTAACAATTGTCACCCCAGTAAACTTTAATTAAAAAGAAAAGAAGTTATATGATTACTTAAGGGTATCATAAGGACCTCCTTCTATTTCCAACCCCATCCAAATGCCAATTCAAAACACACTGCAAATTGGAAAACTCTGAATGAGAGGTTTTCCTCCAAGTCCTAAGCTATATACTGTTCCTCCTCAGTGGGAGCTCTTCTCAGACTGAAGTTGTCTCCTTCAGAAAAAGAAACCTGCTAGTAGGGAGGCTGTAAATAGACTGGGCCCAGGAGTAAGGACATTCTGTCCCCACAACATGAAACCATGAGAGGCAAGCGGTGCATAAGCGTTCCTTAGGCTTGCTTGAGATCTTGATGGCGGCCTATAGGGGGTGGGGAGGCACAGGAATATAAAGCAGGGGGAGAGAATGCATTTGTACAACAGTAAGGGTATGGGCATAGTGCACTGTCAGTGACAAAGAGACAAGCAGGCCATGACATCTGGGACCTGTCCTGGCATCATCATTTGGGTGTTGGTGTTTTCTTGATGAATATAAAGAGTCTCATGGAACATCAACACAAGAGGTCAGTCTGTGACAACGATGACTCAAGACAAAAACAGGCCCAATCCATCATCATGTCTGAACAGTCAAAATCTGAACAGTGTCCAAGCCAAAAAAATGACCAAACAGCTGCCATCCTGGCTGCTTCTTTAACAATTACAGCTGTAGCTTCGGGTTAGTTTTCCCCATTTACAAATAAGATTTATTTTGAAATCCAATCACTGAATTACCCCCACTTCATGACAGCATCCGAGTCCAGAGCACAGCCAGCAAGAGGGACCAACTCAGCCTGGTTTTCCCAGGGATTTCCTGGTTTTAGCACTAGAAGTCTCACATTCCAGAAAATCCTTGTCTTAGGCAAACTGGGATGGCTTTTCAATGGCCTGCTTCCTCAAACCCTCCTGCAAATCATCTAAAGCAAGCCCAAATCTTTAAGTCCTTTCTACCACCCTCTTATTGAGATACCCCATAGTTTCCCATGGTATGCATTCTCCCTTTGTTGCAACAAGTAATAAATCCCACTTTTCCAACTACTGGTCTGTTCCTAGTGGTCTCTGCTTGGAGGGCCTTGAGCTCAGTAAGAAGTAAAGATGCAAAACATCGTGGAAACGCTAGTAAGGCCTAGCATGGAAAAATGGACTGGGGAAATGAAGAGGTAGGTAGAACTGGGGAAGAATGAAAAGGTGCCACGGCCCTGAGGAGACTCGAGTGTGGTTTCCAAAAAAGGTGGTTTTTAGGGGTGATAAAAGATGAGATGATGGAAGGTGAAGCCATGAGCTTTTGTAGGAGGAGGAGGAGCTGTTGCCATACCCTCTGTGCCTAAACAAAATGAAACACTAATGAAAAACAGCAAAAACAAAAGCAAAATTGGCTGATGTTATGAAATAATGACTCAATCTTCAATGGCCTAGAGGCTGATCATAGAGTTTTCACATCCACACTTGTTTTTCTCTGTTTGTCAACTGCATTATATAATAGTTTCTATATAAGTGAAATTTCTGGGAAGGAGGAACTGCAATGACACACTAGTTGACAGGTCTTAGTGCAAAACACTAAGTTTGTAATTCTTTGGGGTTGTGATTATTCAATGTTAATGATCAGTATTCATTAAATAAAATAAAAGCCCTAGAACAGTGCCTGGCATATAGTAAATGGCAATAAATATTACCTATTGCAATTACTAACATTATGTTATCTTTTCAACGTGCGTGTTTTAAAATGGGTAATGCCTCAGGTTTTTTTTTTTTAATGTGTTTGATCACATATCCTTGGTTCTGAAGGCATATATTCAATGATAAATATAACTTCCATGTTTTTTAAACTCAGCTCAGAGCCGTATATACAAATTACTGTGTGCATACCTTTTGGTGAGATTTACTGTAAGTGACCTTTGGTAAATCTTTTAAATTCAGTAGCTGCTACCTACATTCCACTAGATGTTGGCCCCTACTGCATGTTGCAAAGCAAGTTTTGAAAACACGACTACTATTTAGTTTCATACTGTTTATACTTTACAAATAGCTGGGAGAGAATGTGACTGTCCATGTAAAAGTAAACCTCGAGTGCTCAGAATCTAGAAGTTGAAACATCAAGGAAGTAGGCTCCTTAAAACAGGTTTAATTTCTAATTTTCATCAGAAAGCTGCCTCATTTACTTCTACAAAAATAAAAGTCACTTGTAAAACTATAGGAACATACAGGAAATGCTTATGAAGTGCTCTTATTTTAAAAATAATGTGAATGTCTGAGTCTGGGCAATGTCCAGGATATGTTACAAAAGGTAGAAAGTAGAGTTTTACATTTACAATAATTTTGTACTGCTGAAAGACCATCTGACCTGGTTTTTCAATACCCAGAAAAACAAGACGCTTGTTTTTCAAATATTAGTACTAAATTGCTATATTACAGGTATTTGACCTGGAATGTTTCAATCCCTCTACTATTCTTAACACGATTTTCTCTCTTTTACAATTCTAACATCTGTTTAATTTACATTAATTTTCTCAGAGGCTGAACGTGGTGGTGGTAGCACCAGTTATCCTGATATTGTGTTCTGTCAACTCTTACCTTTTTTGAAATTATTGCCCTTTTTTTTTTTTACCGAGACTGGGGCCCAAAATACCCATACTCACCTACAGTATAGAAACTTGGGTCAGGAGTCTACTTGTTCAGTGGCTTAAAAAGCATTTATTTGGAATGTGGCATTTTTTAATGAAATGCAATAAAAAGTAATTCTCAGAAGTAAATACCTTTATAAAGTTAATAAATTGATGATTATATTTTCTTAAGAAGTTGTAAGTGAACATTTTTAAGGGAGACCTTTATTTTTGATGTGAATTGCAGTGTTATCATATTTCTGCCATACCCTTTTCAATGTATAATGTTTCTCACAGAGCAGTTTTATATGTATTAGTCCCACAAACAGATTCAGATCTTACCTGCATACACCAGACAGTTGAATTCTCATTTCTGTAAACATTTTGCACACTTACAACATGCTACTGTTTAATCATAATAATGAATCAGTTTTGCAGCTACCACATACTTGAGTACATACAACTCCTTTTGCATGAGAAAATGAATCAAACTGAAAAGTACAAATTAACAATGGAATAAAAATATTTTTCTTTAATGTTTAGAGGTAAAAGCATATATTACTAAAATACAACTATATAACATACACTGAGAAAACAAATACAGCTAAGAAAACCATGAAAGAAAATAGGAACCATTTCATGAATTGCTTTTCTCCCTGGAACAAATTAATTACAAATATTAATAGTAAAGTAATTCCAAGTCTTGCCAGGCAAGAACATTTAAAATAAAATTGTTTTACACCATCATTGTCAGATCCTAGAATAATTCTAGACAGAAATATCATTATAAGATAAACAAAGACATTAACCCTTTTTGGAAATCTATTATTACTTACCGAAATTTGCCATCTGTATCGTCTTGTTGCCAGGCTCTGGAGCGTTGTAAATCACAACAGCGTCAGCATTTCTTCTGCCTGCTGTTTGAATTTTTTCTGAAAATGTACAATTACCTCTTTCTATCAGTGCAATCCAGGGCTTCTCAGTAACAGTAAACTCAGTGTTGTAGTCACAAGCTTGGTAGTTATTGTTCTTAGGGATGCCCACCACCCCCATAGCATCAGCCACTGGTGAGGCTAATCCATAAACACCACATTCACACGTCTCTGTTGTAGTGTAGTTGCTGGTTTCATTGTAATAAGTCACAGTCACGTAGGCATTCATTGAAAAAGACGTTGTGATTTTAAATAAAAAGGTAAAAATTACAAGCAGCGGAAAACAACTGGACTTATTCTCCTGGTTCATTGCTCGTTCATTTGAGCATAAAATTTAAGATGTCTGCTGATATTTCCAACTATCAGTCACCATTTGTCCACTCAGGTCCCCGCTAAGCAGAAGTTTGAAATTTCAGTTGCAAGTAGGTAACTGATCTCACCTCAAGCAACATAAGCTCTGAATACATCAGCTCTATTTCACTTTAGTTATCTACATTCTCTTTTGCCTGCCCCTCCTCCAACTGTACACACACATAACCCTTAACCAGGACTACCTTAGTAATAAATAACACCATCAACTTTATTCCACATGTGAACTTATCAGGGTTGGATGACTTCCTACACTGACATTTTTTTTCTTCTTGATTTTCGAGCTAATGCACTTTCATAAACATGGAGTGGATTGGAACAAGGAACTGGACTCTTGGGAATCCCACGTGACAAGTCTGAAAGTCACCTCTCTCAGAATTTCTAAAACACCAAACTGGTTTTCCAAGACGTGCTGAAATATGCTATCAACCAGTTCAGCCAGGAGTAAGTTAAGATCCTCAATTTTAATTGCTGTGGAATTAGTGGAATTTATTTTACAGCTTTCCCCCCTCTTATTTGTGGAATTTTTCTTAACAGGCTCCCCAAGGAATATCTTCTGCCGCCTTGTTTATTCGTTGAAAAGTAAACATATTTCAGTGGCTAGAGATCCTTTCCTTTCAACCATAGTACCTTACCCATGGTAGGCACTCAAATATTTGTTCATTGACTGATACCTATGAGTTGCTACATTCCATTAATTTTTATGTCCCATGTGTTATACTCTAACACAATTGTTCAAGATTTAATTTTTAACATTTAGAATTTTAAATTCTAGTTCTCAAATGTATAGACTGATTTTTTTTCAGTGCTTCCTTTATTGTAAGCTCTATTTTTAATCAGAGTTCACTAAGCACTAGCACCACTTGGACATTTCTATGGGGTCAACTGGTCTGGGCAAGTTGCTGGGATAGGGAGATTGTGATGTGTGCCAAGGGCTGGTGAAGGAGTAGATAAATGGACAACAAGACAAACAGAGATATCAGGAGTCAGATTAAGCCAAGAGTCAGCAAACTAGACAAACAGGCATCAGGCTGTTGGAGAAACAGAAAGACACCAGGTCAAAAGGAGGGCAGGCACAATGGTAGTCCAAAGTCCAAGGAAAGTAGTCTAGAATCAGGAAGACTACTAGAGTCAAGGGGACAGGACAACAAAAAAATAGGAAACTAGGAAACATCGTTGAAGGAGATGATCAGTGAGGCTATTTCTCCCCCCTACTTCTTGTCTGTTCTTAGGCATCTGGAACATTAGCGTTGGAGTGGACCCTGCAGGTAGAAACCAAGTTAATGCCACTTAGCAGTGGGGAGGAGTTCAGGGAATCTACATTTGAACCTAGTGAATAAACCCCAACAGAAGCACAATACGAGTATAAACCTCTCTATCATATTATACCTGCCAATTACATCATCTGTGTATCCCCTCCCCCATATCACCTGGTATTAGTAGCACTTTATGCATAATAATTACTTAATAATTATTCATGAACTTGAACTGGAAAGTTTAAAGGTCTTGTGTATTAGCTTATGGTATATTTAAGAGTAAATGCAAATAGTTTATTATTTTGCTACTAGCACTACCATTTTGATGTTAAAATTCATAATAAAGCCGAATACAGGCTTTCTACAGTATACAGGCTTTGTCTAGTGTACAGTGAGTACACTAGACAAAAACAAACCATCAAACTGAAAACAGAAGTGTTATTGTCAAAACCATTAGTTTGCTGATTGCTAATAGACATAGGTGATAAATTCAACATCAGCATTCAACATACAAATAATTAGCAAAGTCCTAGAAATTTGATCTAACCTTTTCTTACCAGTTACTAACTTGTTTCTAAAGAAAAGACTTTTCCTGAAATAGTTTAGAAACCTATCAGTGAGGAGTTGGCTAAAGCCATTAGAAGTCCAATTTTTTAAAATAGTATTAACACACCAGTTTCAAAACTTCACATTATATTTTTTGCACAAGTTAAATCATTATATGCCTTACAAATGGTAACTTTCCCATTTGTGGCAGTGCCTGTGTATTAAAGAGAACTTTGTTAGACTATTTTAAACTGCTCTGGAGGTTGAAATGCATGATTTTATATGGTGATCAGCATTATATACCTTGTATATAAGTGCTTTTATGTTTACTTTTTATGGCTTTCAGAGTCATAACTTATAAAGATAATTTTAGATCGGTTTTTAAAAATTGCAGTTAAGTAAAATTCCTTGAACAATAAATACTCATCAATGCAATTTTCCTGTTAACTCTTAAGGCAATTTGCTGGAGGGTGAGTGGTCCATTGCTTATTCAGTGTTGTTCAAGTTTTGTCTGGGGAACACCTCTGTTAGGCTCACTTGAAAGTTTATTAAAAATGAAGATTCCTGGGTCCCACCCCCAGTCATCCTGAATCAGAATCTAAGGGAAATATCTAGGAATTCACATTGTAAGTAAGCTCCCCAGGTAATACTTATGTACTTTATAATTTAAGAATGTTAGATTATACAAACTGTACATGATGAATAGTACAGGATCTAATTCTAATTTTGACAGATTAGCAGCTGTTATTTTATTTAAATCTCCTTGTGGTTCAACTTCCAATCTATAAAAGTTTGATGTTTATTTGTACTTTAGGTGGTGCTAAAATCCAAAAGTTGGCACAAATGCTGATGCCACAACAGCTGGTATTATATCCTTAGGAAAACAAAAAAAAACCTCTCTGGGACTTTTTCTTCATTTACACAATAACAGAAGTTGGGATTAGAATTTATCAGGACTTTTCTACATCTGACATACTAGAACTCTATGAAAATGAAAGTTGTTTAGAAACTATCAAATTATTATATTTTTCCTCCCTACCATCACAATTCATGATGAAACTGCATTGAGAATAGATGAAACTGTAGGAGGTAAGTTGAAAGTATTGGGTAAAGCTTGAGCTCTAGTAAAACTAACAGTGTCTGAAACAGTACTATATACCGGTGGTTTTTCAAACGTATCTACACATTAGAATCACCTGAAGAGGTGCTATCTATCTTGAAGCCCAGGTTACACCCCAATCAGAAACTTGGGGAATGACATCTAGGCATAGTAATTTTTAAAATTCTCCAGGTGATACCAATTTGAAGCCAAGTTTGAGGACCATTTCTATACAGTACTGTTTCAAACATTTAATACTGGACTTTTTCAATTGCTTCTACCTTAATATTAAGGTAGCAAATAACTTAACAAATATTAAGTATCTTAGTAGAGGTATATAATTAACATTAATAGAGGCATACAAAAACTTATCTCTTAGGCAAGGAACATTTCAAAATTTTCCATGTGATTAAACAGCTATAGCAAACCCACCATTTGGAAACGAGGAAGCACAAGGCTGTGTTTCTAATACGAGGTCTGGCAATTAAGTTCATGAACTTGCCACCTTGCACTTACATTGGCAGCACTGTACAAACAACTCGGTAAGGTTTCATAACCTTGGTATATCAGTGTCTCACAGCTGCATTTGTGTTGACATGTGGCGGTGTGTTGCTGAGTGGCATTCCTTAAGGTTGTTGGGTGTTTTTGTGTGAAGTCGAGAGAATGTCTGAGCTTGAATTAGAGCAACAAACAAACACTAAATTTCTCGTTAAACTTGGCAAGAGTGGAAGTGAAATCAGGGACACGTTAGTCCAAGTGTATGGGGATAATGCCGTGAAGAAAACTCAGTGTACAAATACTTTAAATGTTTTTCTGAGGAAAGAGAACACGTCACTGATGAAGAGAGGTCAGGACGGCCAGTAATGAGCAGAACTCACGAAAACATTTCAAGCATTCATTGAATTGTGCGTCAAAATCGTTGGATGACTGTGACAAGCATAGCAGACCAAGTAAACATTGATAGAGAAACAGGAACATCTTAACTGAAAATCTTGGTATTAGAAAGGTGTATGTAAAAATGGTCCCGAAGGAGCTCACTGATGAACAAAAGCAAAGGAGAGTCTAAGTTTGCCAAGACCTTTTGGAGAGGTGAGGCGATGTCTTGGGCCAAGTATCACTGGTGATGAAACATGGGTGTACCAATACGACCCTGAAACAAAGCGTCAAAGAGCACAATGGAAGTCAATCAATTTTCCACAACCAAAAAAGTTCCATCAGTACAAATCAAGAGTCAAAACAATGTTGCTAACCTTTTTTGATACCTGAGGGATTATTCATTATGAATTTTTACCAGCTGAACAAATAGTTAACCAAATTTACTGTTTGGAAGTGCTGGAAAGGCTGTGTGAAAAGTTTAGAAAAAACGACCTGAACTTTTCGCCAACAATTCATGGTTCTTGCATCATGACAATGTAGCAGCTCACATGACATTGTCTGTGAGGGAGTTTTTAGCCAGTAAACAAATAACTGTATTGGAACAGCCTACCTACTCACGTCATCTGGCCCCAAATGATTTCTTTCATTGCCAGAAGATAAAGGAAATATTGAAAGGAAGACATTTTGATGACATTCAGGGTATCAAGGGTAATACAACAACAGCTCTGATGGCTATTCCAGAAAGAGTTACAGCATTGCTATGAAGGGTGGACTAGGCACTGGCATCAGTGTATAGCTTCCCAAGGGGAGTACTTCGAAGATGACCTTAGTGATATTCAGCAATGAGGTATGTAGCACTTTTTCCAGGATGAGTTTTCAAACTTAATTGTCAGACCTCATAGAATACAGGTAACCCTTGATTATTCATAGCCATCTTCCAATTCTGGGGTAGGTGACTAACTTGGTGTACATTCAAAAGAAATAAAAATTAATTTTAATATTTTCCCAAGCCAAATAAAAATAACTGACATCTGATTGAAAATCACTTGATGTTAAAAGTCAAGTATGCCTAGGACCATATGACAGCAACGATACCTGAAAATCATCTACATTTTACTTGGTTATTACGATATTACCTTTGTGATTTGGGGGGGGGGTATAATTTTTTGAGTGCTAGAATTTTTTTCTTTCAGTGAGAATTTAAGAACTGAACCATAAAAATTAGGCAAGATGCCTGAATCTGTATTTCAATGTCATCTACAGAATTTATATGGACTATATCTACTTTCAATCTCATTTGCCATCTAGCTGGTCCCCTTGCTTTCATTTTTATTCCCTCATTAGTAGTATACATGTCTGAATGCTGGTCAGAGACCCAAAATAATGGTGGCATAAACAAGACAGAAGTTTATTTTCAATCATGTAACAACCAAAAGAGGTAAGCAATACAAAGTTGGTATGGCAGCTCCACAATATCAGGGACTAGGCTCCTACTAGCTGGTTGTGTTGACATCCCTCGAATGTTGCTCTAGGAATGTCTCACCACTACCATGCTCACATTCCCAGCAAAAAGGGGAGAAAAAGAGAGCATTTCCTTATAATCATTGAGGAACAGTTCAGAAAGTGTATGTATCACTTACGTTCACTTCCCATTGGCCAGAACTTAGTCACAAGGCCATATCTAGCAACAAAGAAAACAGGATAAAGTATTCTTTATTCTAGCCATGTACCCAGGTAAAAATTGAGAGACCTATTACTATAGAAGAGGAGAAAAGGTATTAGGCTACAACTAGTAAACCTCCTTATATTCCATTCTCCTTCCAGAATACAGTGGCCATTCTAAAACATGAATCGAATCATGGTATATGCTGGCCACAAACCATTTAATAGTTTCCCAGTGCTCTGAATATACAAACTAAAATTCTTACCATGGCCCCTAAGGCTCTGCATAGTCTGTAAGAGCCCTGTCTATGGGCTTGTTTTGTCTTGTATCCCACTTTCTGCACTCCAGCCATATCAGTTCTCATTCAAGTCCTCAAATATATCTCGTGCTGCAAGGCCTTTTCATCTCAAGTTCACTTCATCAGGAAAAACTTTCCCAGTGCCCCTACACACACTCACCTCCACCCACCCCGGGACAGGCTTCCTTTGTTAAAAGGCTCTAATATAAACCACATATGTTTCCTTTGTGGCATCTGTATCACTTATTTGTGTACTTATTTGAATGTCTTTCTCCTCCACAACACTGTAAGCTCTATGAGAATAGGGGTAATGTCTGTTTTTGCTTGTACTGTGTTCCTAGTGTTAACCCAGTGTTTGCCACAGAATGGCATTCAAATATTTGGATACACGCTGCAATGATTCGGCTCATTATTTTATGAGCCCCAGGATTTAGAGAAGTTTATCTCACAGTGAACTAATGCACTAACAGAAATTTTATTATTATTCAAACATTTTACTTTGTGCTCAAATTAGAGTTTAAAGAAACAGACTTTGTAGTTATAAGCCTAACCAAACAATTACTTTGACAATTTTACATTAAATTATTTAGTCTTTTTCTGTTTCAGTTTCCCATCTACAAAATAGATTTTAAAATCTTGTTAGGGGTAACTTCTAGATCTTAAGCTACTATCATGTTTCCCCCAAAATAAGACCAGGTCTTATATTAATTTTTGCTCCAAAAGATGCATTAGGGCTTATGTTCAGGGGATGTCATCCTGAAAAATCATGCTACGGCTTATTTTCTGGTTAGGTCTTATTTTCGGGAAACACAGTAGGAGTCAAATACAGTAATCTCAGAATAGCATCAGAAGTACTTGAATTCAAAGAGTGTTGCTTGATTGTCAATGAAAATGTGCGTATCACTAAAAAATCTAAAATATTTCAGATTACTGTTTTGAAATACACACACACATATGTCACTAAAAGGGGCAACAAATTAGGAAGAACAGTAACAGTGAAAATAACTGGGATTCTAACATTTCAATGTTTCTTGTTGTTGTTACGAGTTGCTGTAATTGATAATGGTCTAATCATAACTTTAAAATGTTCTTCATAGAAAACCACATTTTCATGAAACACATTTAAATTACACAAAGACAATTTCAGTGTTCTAATAACTATATTAATAGACCAAAGGAATCATAGAACTGGATGGATCATTATTTTGCAAATTTTACAAATAAGGAAATTAAGGCCAAGCAGTTTAAGTAGCTTTTCTTAAAGTTCCACAGTGATTTAGGGACAGAGCTGTGGGTAGCTTTACATCTGATTTATTTCCCCAAAATCTACTTCCATTTTTTTCTAGTATAAAGGAAAGCAAAAACATAGTATCAACATAACAATGTAAAAATGATGGATAACATACTGGGTGGTATGATATGGACCAAGAAATAAGTTCATATGTGATGTTTCTATTTTGGAAACTTGGTACAAACATAATATGACTTGATGCAAATGTAATCTCAACTTTAATTTTTAGATGGTCCCCAAATCTTGTTTTACTTATTAATTTTTAACCTTTTTCCCTAAAATTCCTTTACTAAAAACAGTTGGTTATTGAAATAAGCAGTACTGTGTAATACATATTTCACCTCACATCCATTTACCTGCAAATGATTGCATAGCAATGCGTAAAAAAGAAAAAAAAAAAACAAGAAATAAAATGTACCTGAAAAGGTAACAACCAGTGAAATATCAACCAGCTCAATTGTACTATATAAATAATATTAGAAAAATATAATTGGTTATACGACATCTGACAATTAAGATCGCTATGAATAATCAAGGGTTACCTGTATTCTATGAGGTCTGACAATTAAGCTTGCAAACTCATCCTAGAAAAAGTGCTACATACCTCACTGCTGAATATCACTATGGTCACCTTTGAAGTACTCCTCTTGGGAAGCTATGCACTAACGCCAATGCCTAGTCCACCCTTCACAGCAATTTTGGAACTCTTTCTGGAATGGCCATCAGAGCTGTCATATTACCCTTGATGTCCTGAATGTCATCAAAATGTCTTTCTTTCTTTCTTTCAATATTTCCTTTATCTTTGGGTAAAGAAAGTCATTTGGGGCCAGATGAGGTGAGTAGGTAGGCTGTTCCAATACAGTTTTTGTTTACTGGCTAAAAACTCTCTCACAGACAATGCCATGTGAGCTGGTGCATTGTCACGATGCAAGAACCATGAATTGGCAAAAAGTTCAGGTCGTTTTAGTCTAACTTTTTCATGCAGCCTTTCCAGCACTTACAAATAGTAAACTTGGTTAACTATTTGTTCAGCTGGTAGAAATTCAAAATGAATAATCCCTCAGATATCAAAAAAGGTTAGCAATATCATTTTGACTCTTGATTTGGACTGATGGAACATTTTTGGTCATGGAGAATTGGCTGACTTCCATTGTGCTCTTTGACGCTTTGTTTCACGGTCATATTGGTACACCTATGTTTCATCACCAGTGATAACATGGCCCAAAACATCGTCTCACCTCTCCAAAAGGTCTTGGCAAACTTAGACTCTCCTTTGCTTTTGTTCATCAGTGAGCTCCTTCGGGACCATTTTTGCACACACTTTTCTCATGCCAAGATTTTCAGTTAAGGTTTTCCTGTTTCTCTACCGATGTTTACTTGGTTTGCTATGCTTCTCACAGTCAGCCGATGATTTTGATGCACAATTCGGTGACATTTTGCAATGTTTTTGTCAGTTCTCCTTGTTACTGGCAACCCTGACCTCTCTTCATCAGTGATGCGGTCTCTCCCCTAAGAACAATGTTGAATCTATTTGTACACTGCCATTTTCTTCATGGCATTATCCCCATAAACTTGGACTAACATGTCCCTGATTTCACTTCCACTCTTGCCAAGTTTAACAAGAAATTTAGTGTTTGTTTGTTGCTCTAATTCAAGCTCAGACATTCTCGCTATGGCACACAAAAACACGCAACAATAGTGAATGCCACTCAGCAGGACCCTACCACACGTCGACACAAATGCAGCTGTGAGACACTGATATACCAAGGTTATGAAACCTTACCGAGCTGTTTGTATAGTGCTGCCAATGTAAGTGAAAGGTGGCAAGTTCACGAACTTAATTGTCAGACCTTGTAATCTATTGTCCATATTAGCAGAAGGTATCTAGCTAAAAACATCAAATATTGTTAGTGTTACTAAATAAGAGTTTCAAATTTCTTAAAAATCGTTTTCTTAATATGAGTAAAATGAATGCAGTATAATTCCAACAAAGAAATAAAAATGGCAGGGAGAACATGTGCTCAGATTCTTCCTTTAATAGCTTACCAATGGATTTCAATGTGTATATCTCATGTGCCATCTAAAATCAGAAACTTCAGAGAGAGAGACTATTGTCCTTTTGTAGACTATGTAATATTTCATAATTTACTAATTGATTTGTTACTCTGAAGGCAACATCACAGTGGTATATTTGTGTTGATTTGCAATTAATGAACCCATATTGTCACTTGCAGGTAAGTTCTGATGGTAGTTTGCTATTTTTCTTAGGAAACTGCCACAGTAGCTATCTAATTTTGCAACATCCAGAAATGTGGACAAAGATGTTTAACTTCAAATTTGGATACAAACATTACTAGAATATAGAATAAGTTGCTAGGGAAGTTGTCTTTAAAAATCCTAAATTAAAAAAAAGTTCATATTTCACATTCAATATGAGAGTAGAAATTATACCTGCTAAAGTATGTAGTTTTGAAATCCCAGCCTGAGCTTTTAGTCAATAGCTACTTAAGTATTATATTTTTCCCTTCTCCAACATTTATGTGGCACTAAAATTGAATTGTCTTGCAAAGTTACCATAGCTAAATGCAAAAACTCAGATTTTGTTTGATAAAACAACAGTTTTCAACCCACAGGGAAGAATCATACTGGCTCATTTAGCAAGAACATGTAGATCTACCACAGGCCAAAAATGCGGAAGAAAGATATCAGATCCATTCAAAATGAGATGGGTGACCAAAAATGTTATTGTGTTTAACTTCTTTAATAATACACTCAAAATTTTAACATGAGAAGTAGTCACAATTTTAATAACATTTAAACACAATTATAAAAACAAAAGGCTGAACACATTTATGAACAAACTGCAGCATCTGTCTTTAGGTTCATGAGCTGTCTAATACATTTAAAATGTGTAGCATGTGAAGTCACAGAATCACAGGGCTAGGAGGAAACTCCACAAGTTAACAGCTTTAGTATAATCAGATTCCTCTTGATACAGAATAATTATAAACTCATGTGATGGTCTTAGATGTCAACCATAGGGCCTTGCAAATGTGGACAGGCCATTTACAGTTAAAATGAAGTATAACAGACAACTAGAATAAAACCACCTCCCTAGTTATTGTTTTATACTTTCAATATGAGCACTTAAAATGTTAACATGAGGTAAAATTTCACTATTTAAAGTCACACTACATGTACAAAATTACAAATTAATACAGCAAGTATATAGACATACTGTAGCCTCTGGCTTTAAGATCACACGCTGGTCAAAACATTTAGAAATTCAAAGGATATGAAGTCACAAGAGGGAGTAGAAAACACTTAGCAGGCACATTGTATAGCCAAACAAACTATAGAGGGGGCAATTGGACCATAACAAAAGCATGCTTTTGAAAATGATAGCAACTACTACTACTTTGGTTGTGAGAAATGCAGGTTGACCACTTCGGAAACATTTAATCTCCAAATTAGCAATTCAAAATTTCCCATTATATGTGAATAAAACTGGCAGGATGTTAAATGTCCATGAAAAGTTACTCTTCTAAGTCAGGATACCTTATGCTGAAGCTTTAGAACAAAAGCACACTTCACAAAACAGTGAACACAAATTTTTGTAAGTCAAGATAACAGTCATATAGAAGTAAGGTAAATTTTCTTGATACACAAAAAATTGTTTTAATGACTGTTTCAGTAATGAATTTAAAATGAAACGTTAGCTCCAACTTACAAGACAAACATAAAACCACTTAATAACTTTAGAGTTTATGTAATATTCTTTCAGAAAAACAGTTACTTGAAATTACCAATAAAATGATAGAATATCTTTAAAGCAGTGACCTCTTTGTGACATATAATAATTTCATTTGCCAATTTTTAATAAATATTATCCGGACTATAAATTTTATGCAAATAGACTTCTACCTTGTTGTTACCCAAATTACAGATATCCAAGATACAGACGACATGCATTCTATCCAGTTCAGTTACTGCTTTTATAATATCACCTAAAAGTAAAAAAAAAAAAAAAAAAAAAAAAGTAAAAAACAGATGGTAAGTATTGTAAAACAGTTAAATACTTACTTGGACTTAGTATCACATAAGCTGATATTTTTTTCTTATATTACCACTGTCTTTCATCTTCTTCTTCCCTCCAATTCATCACACATATTCATCAAAGTTATGTTATAGCAACTTCTGCAGAAAACGGTGAATACATCAAACAGATGCTACCAACAATGTCAAGCTATGGACTGGTACTCCAAAGCCCTATTTCATCATTTTTATTTTTATTTTTTTTAGTGGAGCAAAGTAAATCTACATATTTTCAAGGTAATAAAAAGAAATCAGTTCATAAAAATGTTTAAAAGATGACACCAATGTTATACTATAAGCCAATGTATTACATTATTCTGTACCTATTTTTATCTTTCAGTTTGGAATCATGGAAGGAATGGAAAAATTTAATTCAGACAGATTTGGGTTCAAATCCTAGCTGTTACTCATGCTGATAAATTGCTCTGATTTTCAGTCTAATCATTTATAAATAGGGGATAATCATGTTCACCTGGCAAGGCTATGACTGGGATTAGTCGTGACTTATATAAATGTGCAAGCACAGTGCTTGGCACAGAGCTAAATGGACATTATTATTATTAATGATAATGCTATGTCATGAGAAACACGAAATACATCATCCTGCTTTTGATTACCATATCACTTTTCTCCTCTAGAAATTCTTGCCCTTCATCTCCCAAATGCTAAGTTCCCTGGGAGAACGGTACGGCATATTTTCATGTGATCATGTTGGTGACTGTTGGAAGAATATTGGCACTGGCAACTAGTAGGTAGCTGAGAAATTTGCCTTCATATTTTATTTCAATAATAGCATTTAGCAGAAGAAATGTGACGAAAGTGGATATTATGTGAAGCAAGAGCACAAGTGCACAAATATTTAAACTACATATTAGGACACTAATTAAGAAATCTGGAATTTGTGGAAGTCTAAGGGGCTGTAATGTAGGAAGTTAACACTGTAAGTCAACTAAAATATAATCTCTAAAATAGACTGGGGAAAAAAACCTCATCTCTTATAAAATTAGCTCCTCAAGTTCAGTTTGCAGTAACCATTAATGCCAAAAGTTAATCATCAGGCCCAGCTCATAAGACTTGTTTAAAAACAACATACACTCAACAGTTTCATCAGCATAGAAAGACCCACCACAAAATCCTAAGTTATTAAAGGCTTTTTTAAAAGCTCTTTAAAATGTAATATCCTTATAAGCTCAATGAAAACTGCTTGAAACTTTACCACATGCTTAGGAAATAGAAATGCCAACAGAAAGTGACTAAAATAATTATTGACACATAATTGTATAGGTATATAGAAATAATTTAAGTTTGGTATATTATGTAGCAGCCTAAATGATTAGTTGATTGAAAGGTTTCACTATTGGGATTACATACACTCCTAGCACTCCTCAAGGAATTCATGGCGTTTCACTTGAATACCTAAACATTTATAAGAGAAAACAATTGTACTGCACTGTACTATGGAGGTATGAAAATTTCAGGCAATTTTAAGGTGAAAGGATAAATTGTCTCTCTTGAGTTAAAAGGAGAGAAGAGTAGAATTTGCACTGCTCCATATGCATACCACTTAGGCCTAATGAATACTGAGAACTGTGTTATAAGAGAATATTCTTAATGCCTGTCTAGAATGGAAACCATTAATCCATTTAATTTTATTGAAAAATATATTCTCACTTGTAAGTCTTGGGGTATATTTACCAAATAACCCTTTAAACTATATTAAACGTTAAGGCTAGAACTGTTTATATCATAATATCTTAAGGTTAGGGCTGTTTACAATATTAATTTTATTTTCTGAATGAAAGGAATGCTGAGATTGGCTTACCTGCTATTGCTCTTGGACCTGGCACCCTTTCATTGCCACTTCCTTCCTGTGGATACACACAGCTGTAATTCATGCAGGTTAATAATGTGTCTATTTGAGATGTTCGGATATCTTCTGGACAATACATGGGTAGGAATGCAACATCAACTGCTATCTCATGGTTCAGACCTGTTATAGAAAAACCACACTTCATTAAAAGTTCATTGGGTTAGTACATGTGCTAATGAGGCCAAGTTTGCTGCTGATCCTAACACATGCCAAATAGCTTCACATCTGTAATAAACTGTGGTTCAAAGCTGCAAACTAAACCCTTAGCTGTGCAAACATTTATGAATACATGATATTGGTTGAAAGAGGAGCTACTTCAGTGTAATCTATCACTACTGCTAGAAATAACAATGCAAAAAATTTTCCCTACTGATGAAAGGCTGAAATCTTAATATCTAGAGGACAGACTAGTCACATAAATGAAGACATGTAGAGTGCTTTCTTGGTCATTCATGACATGTGCCATTACTACACAGGAGAATTCAGAGAAGACTATTGGTTCCCTTATTGCCATTTGGACTTAAAGATATATGGTATGGTATGTATGGTAGTAACTAGGTCTCATCTGTCCTTGACATACAAGTGTCAATCACTTATCATTAGGACTGTAAAAGGCTGCAGTAGAAAAGGGGCTACAGAGGAACAACCCAAGTGAATCCTGACCTATGACTGTCATTTCTTTATATGGGTCAATGTCACCTAGGGTGGATAAAAGGCAAGGGTTGAAGCTGGGTACTAAAGGATGAGTAGTATTTAAATGAACAGGAGGGTATCCTGGTCTGCATCCCCCTACTGAACACCTACCCAAGGGCCCCTGCCCTCAGAGGCTGCAAGGGAATCTCCACCCCAATCCTTACCAGGAGCTGGTCCAGGCAGAGCCCAGCACTGAGTGGGTCTGTCTCCTGCACCAGACCACATCCCTCCACTGATCTGGAAATGAAGGCCCAGGGGATATCGGGGAGGAGGGCATTGGTAGTTGGAAAGAGCCTTGGGTAGGGGAAGCCAGTACTCATGACTGGGAGGGACACGAGGGGGCCATGACACTCCTACCCCATCTGTGGAAACCTGAGGGTCCAACTGGGGGCAACTGTCCTCCCCACCAGCAGCCCCCAGATTCTGGACGCCTGGCCTCTGTGTCCTAGAAGGAACCCTCCTGTAGTCTTTGTCTTGATCTTTCTTTTTAAAATTAATTGGGCTCACAATTGTTAGTAAAATTACATAGGTCTCAAGTGTACAATTTTATAATACATCATCTATACATCACATTGTGTGCTCACCACCCAGAGTCAGTTCTCCTTCCATCATCATTTATTTAACCCCCTTTACCCTCTTCTCCAACCCCTCCCCCCTTACCCTTGATCATTCTTGATAAACAGTGCTATCCCAACCGACTAACCAACAACAACAACAACAAAAAACCCACCAAAAATAAATAAATAAACAGGAGGGTATTTCAGGTGGGGCAGGGAGTAGTCAAACTAGACTAGAGTAAGCAGCCCATCATGGCTGCAGCAAGGGTAAACACAAAGAGCAAAGCTTTAAAATCCTATGAATTCTTCCCAGACATGCAAACCAAAACCCTGGGAGGTATCCTTAACTTCACTCCTCCCTTTTGTTCTTCCCTGATGTTGGTTACCATGTCCAACAGATTCTATGACCTTAATATATCTCCTATTCATCCCTACAACGATTCTTAAGTACTGAATATGGGCCACTGATGGGCAAACAAAGTCCTTCCTGTTGAGTTGTAAACTAATCCAGAAATGCAAGTCCATTCTCTGCTTTTCATGGGCAAATGACACTCACTAAATCCCATAGCTTCAGTGTAACTTACAACTAACGGCTACTTAAAGATTTTTAAGAATTACTAAAATTTGGTATTCATAAACTAAAATAGTTATGGTATCTAGAATTTATGGAGGATTCCAACGCAGGATTATAACAAGTGTAGCCACCCCTTAATATTATATATGAATCTTAGCAATGCTGCAAAACTCATGTGAAAGTGCACATTCTGGTACTTATTTCTTTGATTTCAAGACTAAATTTAACTTGAAAATATACCATCAATTTGATACATTTTTTAATAAAAAGGAAATACTGCATTAAATGTACTCATTGACCATAAGATGCATTCCAACTTGCAAATGTGAAAAAAAGAAAGTATGCCTTAGAATTGAGAAAATATCAGAAGTTTTAAAATCCTGATATTTTCAGGAAGGTAGCTTTATTATCAGCATGTCATTGATACTATTTTGAGTTACTTTCTAAATTGCAAAATAAGGTGATTTCTAGTCAACATTATTAATAACATTTGTTGTGAGTTCTTTGGTTGAACTACAGTTCAGAGTTTTGTTGGAGAAAAAAATAACAGGGTTCCTATATATATGAGTGTTTGCTTTCTCTGTGACAGAAGACAGGTTTAGAGACTCAGGAGACATAATCTCTAATCACGGTCTGGTTTTGACCTAGCCAGGAAGTAGTACTAAAAGATATCCAAATTTCTTTTAACTCTAAAATATCTAATCAGGAAAAATCTCCTTTCTCTCTCCCCGCCAGAAAGCACACAGAAAATTACTGCCCAATGGTAGAAATTTGGTTATTTGCAAGTACCTAGTAACAGCTACTTTTTCTGTTTCCTTTTAAATGCTCTGTTTTGTTTTATCCACACATGGCTTATTTTTCACTGTATTCATCCCTGTAAATCACCTTAAATCCTTGAAAACATGTAGGATATAAAACAGCATCATTCTATAACGGATTAGAGCTGGCAGGGCAGAATGATAAGTTTGCCCTGTTAACATTTTTAAAAAATTTTTTATTGGGGAATATTGGATATTGGGGAACAGTGTGTTTCTCCAGGGCCCATCAGCTCCAAGTAGTTGTCCTTCAATCTACTTGTGGAGGGCGCAGCTCAGCTCCAAGTCCAGTCACCGTTTTTAATCTTTAGTTGCAGGGGCCGCAGCCCACCATCCCATGCGGGAATTGAACCGGCAACCTTGTTGTTGAGAGCTGGCGCTCTAACCAACTGAGCCATCCAGCTGCGCCAAGCCTTCTTAACATTTGATTCTTGCTTTTATGTGATGCACAGCAAAAGCCACAAAGGTTTACAATTACTTGTAAAACAGCTGAGATGTGTAATGGATCAGTAACATGTTAAAAAGAAGAAAAATATTCAATTTCTATGTTTCCAGATGAATTCATGATTGCCATGGTTACTTTTTATGAGGTATGGGAAATCCTTGCTGTAATTTTTGTCTCTAATATGTAAAACTAAGACTGATAAACTACCAAAGGGACCAAGTAGTGCATTCTAATAAAAGAAGCATTTGTAATGTTTAATAAAAAATATTTTAAATTAAAAAATAAACATTTGAAACTTAGGTCTAAGACTGTCTGAAAGAGTTAGTGGAAATTCATACTTTTCATAGATTACACACATATACACAAACACATGTATGTACACATTTATGTGTAAGGATGTAGGGAAGTGGGACTGGGAGAGAGTAAAGGGGAAAAAGTATGAATTTCCACTAACTCTGTTGGACAGTCTTAGACCAAGGTTCAAATGTTTTTTTTTTAATTTAAAATATTTATTATTATTAAACATTGCAGATGCTTCTTTTATTAGACTGCATTACTTGGTCTCTTTGGATAGTTTATCAGTCTTAGTTTTACATCAAACTAAAAAGTTTTTTCACAGCAAAGGAAATCATCAATTAAACAAAAAGACATCTTACAGAATAGGAGAAGATATTTGCCAATGCTACATCTGGTAAGTGGTTAATATCCAAAGTTATTTTAAAAACTCATACATTTTTTTTCTCTGTATCTCTGTCTATTTCTGTTTAGTTTGCTCGTTTATTCTTTTCTTTAGATGCCACATACCGTGTTTCCCTGAAAATAAGACCTAGTCGGACCATCAGCTCTAATGCGTCTTTTGGAGCAAAAATTAATATAAGACCCAGTCTTATATTATATTATATCATACAAGACCCAGTCTTATAGTAAAATAAGACTCAGTATTATATATTATGTTATGTTATGTTATGTTATATTATATTATATTATATTATATTATATTATATTATATTAGTCCTGGTCTTATAGTACAATAAGACCAGGTCTTATATTAATTTTTGCTCCAAAAGACGCATTTGAGCTGATGGTCCGGCTAGGTCTTATTTTCGGGAAAACACGGTATAAGGAAGGAGGTGGGGAATAGAAAGTGCAAATTAGTAGTCATAATAAAGTCATGGGGATATAAAACACAGTATGGGGAATATAATCAATAATGTTTTAAAGATTCTGTAAGGTGTTTCCCTGAACTTATCAGGGGGATCACTTCATAGATTGTGTAGATGGCATGACCAGTACTCTATACATCTGAAGCTGAAGTAGAATAATATTGAATGTCAACTATAGTTATATATACAATCTCCACAGAATGTGGAGTACAGCATAGTGAAAATAGTCAGTGGAATTGTGACAGCTATATACAATGTCAGAGGGGTAGTAGATTGGGGGGATTATCACTTTGTGAGGGGTGGAAACGTCTATTACATTGCTTTGTACACCTGAAACTAATAATAAAAAAAATCTCATACAACTCAACACCAAAAAACCAAACATCCCAATTAAAAAAAGGGCAGAGGACATGAAGAGACATTTCTCCAAAGAAGACATACAGTTGGCCAACAGACATATGAAAAAATGCTGAAGGTCACTCATCATTAGAGAAATGCAAATAAAAACCACAATGAGATACCAACTCACTCCTGTCAATAAATCAACAAAGTGTTGGCAAGGATGTGGAAAAAAAGGAACCTTCGTGTACTGTTGGTGAAATTGCAAATTGGTGCAGCTACTATGGAAAACAGTATGGAGGTTCCTCAAAAAATCAAAAATAGAACTACCTTATGACTCAGCAATTTCACTCCTGCATATTTATTTATCCAACGAAATCTAGAACATTAATTCAAAAATATATATGCACCTCTATGTTGACTGCAGCACTATTCACCATAGCCAAGATATGGAAATGCCTATCAATAGACGAAATGCCTGCAACCAAAATGCAGCAGCCGAAATGCCTATCAATAGATGACTGGATAAAGAAATTGTGGTACATTTATACAATGGAGTATTACTCGGCCATAAAAAATAATGAAATTTTACCATTTGCAACAACATGGATGAACCTAGAGAACATTACGCTAAGTGAAATAAGTCAGACTGAGAAACACAAATACCATATGATCTCATTTACATGTGGAATCTAAAGAACAGAATAAATGAACAAACAAAACAGAAGTAGACTCAGAGATATAGAGAAAAAACTTATGGCTGCAAGATGGGAGGAGGGTGGGGATGGGGGAGTAGGTGAAGGGATTAGAAAGCACAAATTGGTAGTCACAATATAGTCATGGTGATATAAAGTACAGCATGGGGACTATAATCAATAATGTAAAGATCATGCAGGGGGCCAGATGGGTACTGGACTTATCGGGTGGATCACTTCATAGATTGTGTAGATGCCTGACCACTGCGCTATACACCTGAAGCTGAAGTAAAATAATACTGAATGTCAACTATAATTTTACATATATATGTATACACACACACACACACACACACACACATATATAAATGTAAGTATATATAGTCTCGGGATGTAAAGTACAGCATAGGGAATATAGTCAATGGTATTGTAACAGCTATATGCGATGTCAGATGGGTAGTAGATTGGGGAACGTTATCACTTCGTGAGGGGTGTAAATGTTTAACTATTACATAGCTTTGTATACTTGAAACTAATACAATAAATAAATATGTTTAAAAATGTGTTGCCTCCTTTAAATTTCTATACGTTCTATAGCTACTTCTCAGTTTTGAACGTGAGGAAATCAGCTTCCCATATCAGACAGATATGGGAAATTTATTCAGTAGCTTCTTTCTATTCAACCTGAGTTACTTGAGAATTTTATTTTCTTCAGGGGCTAAACAGACTTCTATTCACAGGAGCTTCTCTTGATTAGTACCATTTTCTCTTTAACCTACATTTTACCTTTCAATGGTTCAGTTCCTCTGAGGAAGAAGCAAATAATATGGACAAGAAAGTGGTGGTTAATGGAGAACAGAATCAATTTTAGAAGTAATCAGATAGTCAGGGGTGAGGAAAATTCCCTAGGTTCTCAATCTTCTCTCCCCAAATACTTTCCAAGGACTTGCCAATGTTTAAAAGCTCACAATTAGAGCTTAATGTATCCAGAATTAGTGCTTCATCCCTTTGGTTTGAGCCAAATAGGAGCTCTGTTTCGGTTTAATGTTTTCTTGTGAGGATGCTTAAATTTTTGAAGCAAAATAGTATCGTCTTCATCTAAGCATGCTAAATAAATAACGTTCAAAGAGAAGAACAGTTGACTTACCTAGGATGGTTACTTCAAAATGTCCAAGGCTTCGGGCACTCTTAAAATCATTAAGTTTTGGGGGCCTTTCTTTTGGTGGTATGTATTTTGCAGGCTGAGAATTATACTGCTGAATGAGAAAATCTTTGTGTTCCAAAGTAAATTTCCGTGGAATACTTTCAGGATAAACACAGCTGTAATGCAGGTGCTCTACTAAGCCAAACTTCTTCTCTCTCCACAGCTGACTTTCCCACCTATGACTTATAGTTTTTCTGGCTTTGCCGTGCATACTAGTCCTTGTGCTTTCTGGACCTGTTGAAGACACAATGAGGTAGACAGAATTGACCTATAAACTAACCAAGTCAAGTCATGCACTACAAAAAAGAAAAGATTAATGAGGAATAGTTTAATTAACTTTAAAAATCAATCAAAACCTACAAAATGTAAATTGAATGTCCAAAAGATAATTCTTATTATAGTGAGGAAAGAACTAAATTCATTTTCAAAATAAACTTTTACTCCAAAGTATTAAACGGTGATATTATTTTCTCTGTTAACGGCTTTATGGAAATTTGTAATTATCTTCTTTATATTTTTGTATATTTTCTAAATGCTCTTAAATAAACATATTCCTTTTATATTCAGTGACATATTCAAGTTAAGTGAAATTCATGAGAATAATAACCTTTAGAGATGGGACTACCACTCAGTACTGGAGGAATTTAAGCTTAAAACAAAATTTTGTTAATCTTTGTTAAAAGTAGCCTGAACAAATACAAAACACAGTCTTTTTCTTGGATATAACTCTCCTTCAAAAGGACCACTAATTTTTTATATATGATACCCCTTTCACATATAAATAAAATATGGAAAAGAGGGAACTAAATTGAGATAAAAGACCACTTTAATTCTTGATTGTTCTGTATCAAGTTAATATGTCATTTACATACAATTTAACACATTTAGTTTCCGAAGCGGAATACAATTTCTCCCCTACATATTATGACATCCAATAATTTAGCAAATAATTATTGAGCACCTATTTTGTACCAGATATTGTGCTAACAAATTTTGCAAAACAATATTTTTTAATTAAAGTTTATTGGGGTGACAATTGTTAGTAAAAGTACATTGGTTTCAGGAGTACAATTACAATAATATTTTAAATGAATAACATACCCTGGGAACTGAAGACCTATATTGGAAACTGAAAAAAAACAAAAACAAACAGATTTTGGAGAGGCTGTCTTTTCTCCATTGTGTTTTTGGCTTCCTTGTCGAAAATTATCTGTCCATGCTTATGTGGGTTTATTTCTGGGTTCTCAATTCTCAATTCTATTCCATTGGTCTGTGTGTCTGTTTTTCTGCCAATACTATACTGTTTGATTATTGTTGCCCTGTAGTACAAGTTGATAGCCTCTTCAATAAATGGTGCTGGGAGAATTGGAAGGCCACATGCAAAAGAATGGAACTAGACTATCTGTCACCATGTACAAAAATTAACTCAAAATGGATCAAAGACCTAAACATAAGACTTGAAACAATAAACTGCATAGAAGAAAACTTAGGTACTAAACTTATGGACCTTGGGTTCAAAGAGGATTTTATCAATTTGACTTCAAAGCCAAGGGAAGTAAAAGCTAAAATAAATGAATGGGACTATATCAAAGTAAAAAGCTTCTGCACAGCAAAAGAAACCATCAACAAAATAAAGAGGCAACCAACTGAATGGGAGAAGATTTTTGCAAACAATGCCTCTGATAAGGGGCTAATATCCAAAATATATAAGGAACTCATACAACTCAACAACAACAAACAAACAAAACAATTGCAAAATGGGCAGAGGACCTAAATAGACATTTCTCCAAAGAGGACATACAAATGGCCAATAGACCTATTGAAAAATACTCAACATCACTAATCATCAGAGAAATGCAAATAAAAACCACAAGGAGATATCACCCTACACCAATTAGAATGGCTGTCATCAAAAAGACAAACAATAACAAGTGATGGAGAGGCTGTGGAGAAAAAATTACCCTCAGTTATACAACATAAAGACGTAAGAGTCATCAATATTTATGCCCCCAATCAGGGAGCACCAAAATATACCAAGCAACTACAAACAGAACTGAAGGGAGAAATTGACCAAAACACAATTATACTAGGGGACTTAAATACATCATTGACAGCTATGGAAAGATCATCCAAACAGAAAATAAATAACAACATAGCAGCCTTAAATGATACATTAGATGAAATGGATATAATTGACACATATAGAGCATTTCATCCTAAAACATCAGACTACACATTTTTTTCTAGTGTACATGGAACATTCTCAAGGATAGACCATATATTGGGACGTAAATTCAGCCTCAGCAAATTTCAAAAGATTGAAATCATACCAAGCATATTCTCTGATCCCAAGGCTTTGAAATTGGATACCAACTGCAAAAAGAAAGCAGATAAAACCACAAATACATGGAGATTAAACAACATACTTTTAAAGAATGACCAGGTCAAAGAAGAAATTAGAGGAGAGATCAAAAGATACATAGAAACAAATGACAATGGAAATACATCCTACCAAAATTTTTGGGATGCAGCGTAAGCAATTTTAACACGGAAATTCATATCATTACAGTCCTATCTCAAGAAACAAGAAAAATCCCAAATAAATAGTCTCATGTTACACTTTAAAGAACTAGTAAAATAAGAACAAATGAAACCCAAGGTCAGCAGAAGAAAGGAAATAACAAATATCAGAGCAGAACTAAATGAAATAGAGAACAAAAAGACAATAGAAAAAATGAATGTGACAAAGAGCTGGTTCTTTGAAAACATTAACAAAATTGACAAACCCTTGGCAAGACTCACTAAGATAAAAAGAGAGAAGACACTAATTAGCAAAATCAGAAATGAAAAAGGGGAAGTTATCATGGACACCACAGAAATACAAAGGATCACCCAAGAATACTATGAAGGACTATATGCCACCAAATTCAATAACATAGAAGAAATGGACAAGTTCTTAGAAACATGTAGCCTTCCAAGGCTGAACTATGAAGAAGTGGAAAATCTAGACAGACCGATCACTGGTAACAAAATTGAATCACTCATCCAAAACCTTCCCAAAAGCAAAAGTCCGGGACCAGATGGCTTCACTAGTGAATTCTACGAAACCTTCCAAGAGGATCTAATACCAATCCTGCTCAAACTCTTCCAAAAAATTGAAGAAGAGATAGTACTTCCCAACTCATTTTATGAGGCCAACGTTACCCTGATACCAAAAGCTGGTAAGGAAAACACAAAAAAAGAAAACTACAGACCAATATCTCTGATGAATACAGATGCAAAAATCCTAAACAAAATTCTAGCAAATTGAATACAACAATGCATTAAAAAGATTATTCATCACTACCAAGTGGGGTTCATCCACAGGGCACAAGGATGGTTCAACATCCAAAAATCCATCAATGTGATACATCACATAAACAAAATAAAGGACAAAAATCCTATGATTACATCAATTGATATAGAAAAAGCATTTGACAAAATACAACATCGATTTATGATTAAAACACTTAATAGAAAAGGTATAGAAGGAAAATACAACAAAGGCTATATATGACAAAACCTCAGGTAATCTCATAATTAATAGTGAAAAGCTGAAGCCCTTTGCTCTACATTCAGGAACACGACAGGGCTGTCCCCTATCATCTCTGCTTTTCAACACAGTGTTGGAAGTGCTTGCCAGAGCAATCAGGCAAGAGAAAGAAATAAAAGGCATCCAAATTAGGAATGAAGAAGTTAAATTATCACTCTTTGCAGATGACATGATGCTATATATAGAAAACCCTAAAGACTCCACCAAAAAGCTACTAGAAACAATCAACGAATACAGTAAAGTTGCTGGCAACAAAAGTCCATTGCATTCCTATAAACTAACAATGAAATCTCAGAAAAAGAAATACAAAAAACAATTCTTTTTGCAATTGCAGCAAAAGAATAAAATACCTAGGAATAAAGTTAACCAAGGATGTGAAAGAGTTATATACTGAAAACTACAAGACATTTTTAAAAGAAATTGAAGAAGACACAAAGAGATGGAAAGACATTCCATGCTCATGGATTGGAAGAATCAACATAGTTAAAATGAATGAAACTGGACTGATATTTGTCACCATATACCAAAATTAATTCAAAATGGATCAAAGACTTAAGCATAAGACCTGACACAATAAACTGCATAGAAGAAAACATAGGTACTAAACTTATGACCTTGAGTTCAAAGAGCATTTTATGAATTTGACTCCAAAGGCAAGGGAAGTAAAAGGTGAAATAAACGAATGGAACTATATGAAACTTAGAAGCTTCTGCACAGCAAAAGAAGCCATCTACAAAATAAAGAGGCAACCAACTGTATGGGAGAAGATTTTTGCAAACAGTGCCTCCGATAAGGGGCTAATATACAAAATATAAAAGGAACTCATGAAACTCAACAACAAAAAAACAAACAACCCAATTGAAAAATGGGCAGACGACCTGAAGAGACATTTCTCTAAAGAGGACATACAAATGGCAAATAGACATATGAAAAAATGCTCAACATCACTAATCATCAGAGAAATGCAAATGAAAAGTACAATGAGATATCACCTCACCCCAGTCAGAATGGCTATCATCAACAAGACAAATAGTAACAAGTGTTGGAGAGGCTGTGGAGAAAAAGGAACCTTCATACACTGTTGGTGGGAATGCAGACTGGTGCAGCCGTTATGGAAGGCAGTGTGGAGGTTCCTCAAAAAATTACGAATGGAATTACCATATGACTCAGCAGTCCTTCTCCTGGGTATCTACCCAAAAAATCTGAAAACATTTATACATAAAGACACGTGTGCTCCAATGTTCATTGCAGCTTTGTTTACGGTGGCCAAGACATGGAAACAACCAAAATGTCCTTCAATAGATGAATGGATAAAGAAGTTGTGGTTTATATACACAATGCAATACTATTCGGCGGTAAGAAAAGATAATATAGGAACATTTGTGACAACATGGATGGATCTTGAGAGTGTAATGCTAAGTGAAATAAGTCAGACAGAAAAAGCAGAAAACCATATGATTTCTGAGATATGGTATGTAAACCAAAAACTACAAAAGAACAAGACAAACTAATGAGAAAAAAACAAAACAAAAAAAAAACAACCTCATAGACACAGACAATAGTTTAGTGGTTACCAGAGGGTAATGGGGGTGGGAGGGGTGGGAGATGAGGGTAAGGGGGATCAAATATATGGTGATGGAAGGAGAACTGACTCTGGGTGGTGAACACACAATGGGATTTATAGATGATGTAATACAGAATTGTACACCTGAAATCTATGTAATTTTACTAACAGTTGTCACCCCAATAAATTTTTAAAAAGGAAAGAAATCAATCAAAGACAAGAGAAAAAGTTAATAGGACTAAACTGAGGATTGGGCAATGATTTAAACTTTTTTATCTGCCAGAAATGAATCTCCCTTCCCAAAACTAATAAAAGTATATAATTAGAACAGCAACAAGTAGCTATTACAATGATCTAAGTTATACTGAGTGCTCCTGATTGACTTGTTCTACAATATAGCACGCAAAGAACAAGTTAGAAAATGTTCCAATTTTTAAAAATTAAGTAGTTACATTTACCTTATAGAAAAAAATTCTTTTATTGATAAGTCAGAATATTTTCTACACCTGCTTTCTTATTTGAGTGTTAATATTAAGGACTGGCAAGATAAAAATTCTTTCTATTAAAAATTCTTCTGAAAAATCATGCTTTGTTTTTCTAATTTAGTAACTTGGGAATGTAATTACCTATCCCAATTATATTCATAATTAATACAAATGGGTATAAAATTCAATACAAAAGATTTGTAGGCACTGGTTGTGAACAACAAGATTTCAAAGTTAATAATTTGAAAGAGACAAAATACATCTAGAGTTTAGGTTTTTAAAGATATAAGATGCGGGCTGCTGGTTAGCTCAGTTGGTTAGAGCACCAGGGTTTCTGGTTCAATCCCTGCATGGGCCAGTGTGAGCTGCGCCCTCCACAAGTGCACTGAAACAACTAGTTCACTTGGACTGATGGGTCCTGAAAAAACACACCTGAAATAAATAAAAGTTAAAAAAAGTGAAAAAAAAATGTATGTATGTACCCCTATGTTTATATATAAAAAAATAAGATGGAAAATTAAGAACTAGAATTTTTTTTATTATTTTTAGCTTGAATACTACTAAAATTACCATATGACACACATGTTTTTAAGCCTATGCATAACTAAGATACAGGTTAATTACTTAGAAAAATTATACTTTTGTGTACATATATATGATTACATATTGTAATTATAATGATAAGTGTCATTTTAATGATTCATTTTACCCTTATTTCTGGTAAAAATAGATTTCTGTTTTAATGAAGAAAAAATTCAGGGGAAGACCACATTTAGGTTGTGAAGTAACAAAGGCACAGTATAAATGCATGCACATAGGCACAGTGGTTTTTTTCTTCACCAAATCTACTCTGAGCATTTCACAGTGTGGATAAAGTGATATGTAAGGGGTATATGGAGGCATGGGGGAGAGAGGAGCTTTTTCTTTGCCTCGTCCTCTCTTGCTTCCACTGACCCCAGCCTGGGGCAAAGTCTACAAGGCTAGAAAAGAACAACGTATTCCAGTCAGTGACCAGGTCTATAATTAGTAGAAAGTAGATAACAGACTTTTTAAAGGATTGTGTAAGTCAGAGGCTACCTGTAATGTCTTGTGATCTTAGTAGTACTGTTATTGTTTATTGTTAACCTTTAATGCATGTCTTATGTACTTATGTAAGTTACCAGATATAAAAGATAAAATGTTAAACTTTGTAGCCTTCAAAAAACCCAGCAAAATCAAACTATGCACAAAAATTACATATTCATAAAACGAGTGACTTTTAAATTTACAGACATAGTAATTTTGAAAACTATCATGAAACATATCTGTGAATACATTAGTAACCATGTTAACACATATAATCTAATTCATTCTATAAACTGCAATATAATAAACAAGTGGGACCACATCAAACTATAAAGCTTCTTCAAAGGAAACAAAACCATCAACAAGATGAAAAAGCAACCTACGGAATAAGAGAAAAATTACATATCATTTATCTTATAAGGGGTTAATATCCAAAATACATAAATAACCTATTCAACTCAATAGCAAAAAATTAAACAACTCAATTAAAAATGGATAGAGGATCAATTTACAATCCCACCAGCAGTATATGAGAGCTTCTTTTTCTTCACAACCTCTACATCACTTGTTATATTTCTTGTCTTATTGACAAATAGCCATTTGAACAGGTGTGAAGTAGATCTCATTGTGATTTTGATTTGCATTTACCTAACAGCTAGTGAAGTTGAGCATCTTTTTGTATATCTGTTGGCCATTTGTATGTTTTTGGGGTAGAAGTGTGTGTTCAGGTCCTTTGCCCATTTTTAAATTGGACTCTTTGTTTTTTTGTTGTTCTTTTTTTTTTTAATTTATTGGGGTGACAATTGTTAGTAAAATTACATAGGTTTCAGGTGTACAATTCTGTATTACATCATCTATAAATCCCATTGTGTGTTCACCACCCAGAGTCAGTTCTCCTTCCATCACCATATATTTGATCCCCCTTACCCTCATCTCCCACCCCCCAACCCCCCTTGGACAACAGTATGGAAGTTCCTCAAAAAATTACGAATAGAATTACCATATGACCCAATAATCTTTGTTCTGGGTACCTACCCCAAAAATCTGAAAACATTTATCCATAAAGATATGTGTATACTAACGTTCATTGCAGCATTATTCATGGTGACCAAGACATGGAAATAACCAGTGTCCTGCGATAAATGATTGGATAAAGAAGATGAGGTACATAGGAGTATATATAATGGAGTACTACTTGGCCACGAGAAAGGATGAAATACTGCCTTTTGCAACAATATGGATGGATCTTGAGATTATTATGCTAAGTGAAATAAGTCAGACAGAGAAAGGTGAGAACCATATGACTTCACTCATATGTGGGATACAAACCTGAAAGCAACAGACAAAGAAAAAGCAAAAAACCACAGACACAGACAGCAGTTTAGTGGTTACCAGAGGTAAGGAGGAAGGGAGTGATAAAAGAGAGTAAAGGGAGTCAAATATATAGTGATGGAAGGGGAACTGACTCTGGATGGTGAACACACAATGCAATATGTAGATGACGTTTTATAGAATTGTAAACTTGAAACCTATATAATTTTACTAACCAATGCCATCACAATCAATTTAATAAAAACGGGCATAGGATCGAAAAGATGCTCAGCCTAACTAATCATCAGGGAAATGCAAATCAAAACCACAATGATATAAAACCTCACAAATGTTAGAAAGGCTATTATCAAAAATACAAGAAATGACAATGTTGGGGAGGATGTAGAGAAAAGGGAACCCTTGTGAAATGGTGGTGGGAATGTAAACTGGTACAGCCACTATAGAAAACATTTTTACTGTCCTCAAAAACAGTAAAAAGGGAACTACCATAGGATCCAGGAATTCCGCTACTGAGTATTTATCCAAAGAAAATAAACACACTAACTCTAAAAGACACGTGCACCACCATGTCCATTGTAGCATTATTTACAATAGCCAAGACATGAGAACAACTTAAATTTCCACTGGTGGATGAATGGATAAAGACAATGTTATACACACACACACACACACACACACACACACATACACACACACACACTCACACACACAGGTGCTAAAAACTGTATACAAGTGGACACTTTGGTCAAGCAGTAGTTTGCTGTAATCAGAAGTGTCTGGACGCTGATGGTAACCACTCTGAGCACCTCTTGTAATTGCAGAAGTGAAATGTGACTTGTATTCAGCTTTGGTAATCAGTATATATTAAGTATTACAATTTTACAAGTTTTTTTTTCCTTTCTTAAAATGTGTATACATTTTTGGCACTGTGTGTGTGTGTGTGTGTGTGTGTGTGTGTGTGTGTGTGTGTATTAGAATATTACTGATAAAAAAGAATGGAATCTTGCATCTCCAACAACATGGGTGGACCTTTATGACATTATGCTAAGATAAATAAGTCAAAGAAAGACAAACACTGTATGATCTCATTCTGAAAAAAAAAAGAAAAACAAAAAACTGAGCCCATAGATACAGAGGATAGATAGGTGATTGCCAGAGGCAGTGGTGGAGATTTGACAAAATGGATGAAAAGGGTCAAAAGGTACAAATTTCCAGTTATGAAGTAAATAAATCATGGGGATGAAATGTAGCACATGTTTACTATAGTTAATAATGTGGTATTGCATATTTAAAAGTTATTAAGAGAGTAAACCTTAAGAGTTCTAATCACAAGAAAAAAATTTATAACTATGTATGGTGAGGATGTTAACTTGACTTATTGGGGTGATATCTCAAAATATATACAAAGATCAAATCTTGTATACTTGAAACCAATATAATGTTATGTGCCAATTATACCTCAATTTAAAAGAAAACAATAATGAATGTAAATGAGCTTTGTAAATTACGAAGAACAATTAAAATTTCATTCATCAGCCACTTGAGAAACTATCTTGTAACAGAAATGCCATTTGGGGGCTTGGGATACTAAATAAACAAGGTTTAGCCTCTGCTCTTCAATGAAGATAATATGTACTTTAGTTACATTTTCTTAATAGTAAGGACCATTAAATTATCAGTTTCTTCCCTGACTTTAGCTTGTACTACAGGGCTACAATAATCAAAACAGCATGGTATTGGCAGAAAACCAGACACACAGACCAATGGAATAGAATTGAGAACCCAGAAATAAAACCACATAAACATGGACAGATAATTTTTGACAAAGAAGCAAAAACCATACAATGGAGAAAGGACAGCCTCTTCAATAAGTGGTGCTGGGAGAATTGGAAAGCCACGTGCAAAAGAATGAAACTAGACTGCTATCTGTCACCATGTACCAAAATTAATTCAAAATGGATCAAAGACTTAAGCATAAGACCTGAAACAATAAACTGCATAGAAGAAAACATAGGTACTAAACTTATGGACCTTGGGTTCAAAGAGCATTTTATGAATTTGACTCCAAAGGCAAGGGAAGTAAAAGCTAAAATAAACGAATGGGACTATATGAAAGTAAAAAGCTTCCGCACAGCAAAAGAAGCCATCAACAAAATAAAGAGGCTACCAACTGAATGGGAGGAGATTTTTGCAAACAGTGCCTCCAATAAGGAGCTAATATCCAAAATATACAAGGAACTCATGCAACTCAACAACAAAAAACAAACATCCCAACTGAAAAATGGGCAGACAACCTGAAGAGACATTTCTCCAAAGAGGACATACAAATGGCAAATAGACATATGAAAAAATGCGCAACATCACTAATCATCAGAGAAATGCAAATCAAAACCACAATGAGATATCACCTCACTCCAGTCAGAATGGCTATCATCAACAAGACAAATAATAACAAGTGTTGCAGAGGCTGTGGAGAAAAAGGAACCCTCATACACTGTTAGTGGGAATGCAGATTGGTGCAGCCACTATGGAAGGCAGTGTGGAGGTTCCTCAAAAAATTAAAAATAGAATTACCATATGACCCAGCATCCCTCTCCTGGGTATCTACCCAAAAAATCTGAAAACATTTATACATAAAGACACGTGTGCTCCAATGTTCATTGCAGCTTTATTTACGGTGGCCAAGACATGGAAACAACCAAAATGTCCTTTGATAGATGACTGGATAAAGAAGTAGTGGTATATATACACAATGGAATACTATTCAGTGGTAAGAAAAGATGATATAGGACCATTTGTGACAAAATGGATGGATCTTGAGAATATAATGCTAAGTGAAGTAAGTCAGACAGAAAAAAACAGAGAACCATGTGATTTCACTGATATGTGGTATATAAACCAAAAACAACAAAAGAACAAGATGAACAAATGAGAAACAAAGACTCACAGACACAGACAATAGTTTAGTGGTTACCAGAGGGTAAGGGGGGAGGGGAGTGGTAGATGAGGGTAAAGGGGATCAAGTATATGGTGACGGAAGGAGAACTGACTCTGGGTGGTGAACACACAATGGGATTTATAGATGATGTAATACAGAATTGTACACCTGAAATCTATGTAACTTTACTAACAATTGTCACCCCAGTAAACTTTAATTAAAAAAATAATTATCATTTTCTTTAAGATTTGTCCCAAATAACTAACAATTATCAACATGTTGTGTTGTCAAACATGGCGGCATGAAGGATGCTCCTTGAAATTTGCCCTGAAAGTTACACAAATTGAACAGCTATAATTCAAAAGATATCCTACACAGCACACACGCATGTCTGAGAGATCTGCACATCCAAACATCTGAAGGTGGGCATATTGGGGCAAACAAGGGAGGACGGATGGGGGAAATGCAGAGATGTAGGCTTCAGGTTGCAGCCCAGAGCTCACTGCAGTGCCCAAAGAGGAAAGGATTCAGGCTGCAGGTGCAATGTACCCTCCCGGTGGCCCAAAGTCCTGCCTGAAGGATCAGCATATAATACCGCTGAACACAGTATTTGGGGTAGAGACCTCGGGGCAAAGGCCGAATACAGAAGAGTGAGAACTGTGGTTTAAGCCCTCAGTGCCAGGCAGAAAACAAAGACATAGAGCCTGGCTGCCTTCCCACATTCTCCCAGAGCTCGCCTCCCCCCGCTCCACCTTTCGATGTTAGAAGGCTCCAGGAGAAACTGTAGCAGTGTTGGATTAAAGAGCAGAATATATACAGCCCTGGAAACTGGAGAGACAGTCCTAGAGCTGTAAACACACAGTGCAGCTAATTCTGGTGACAGGGAAGGGGCTGAAAGGGCTGTGGGTCGAAAGTCGCCACTGCTCAATGCCACAGACTCCAGCGGCCTCTCCCAGGCCACCCCGCCCCAACCTTTCTGGGTGGATGCCTGCGGGGACAAACAGGGTGGCTGAGATACGCAAGCTCTGCATCAGGCTGCAGGGGCAGGTTTGGGATTTCAGAAGCTCAGAATCCCATCGCCCACCACATCCTCCCATGGGGCGGTGCCCAGAGACCAAAGCAACCTGATCACAGAGCAGAAGCCCACCTTTCAGGAAACGTCCCATCATGAGGGAAGCCAGAACAGCGCAGGAGAAAATAAAACACTGCAGTGTAAAAGAAAATAAAATGTTACAGTGACACCTACTGGAAAACAAAAGGAAGACCTCTTCATATCAGCCTGCTGCAGAACCCACTCCTATAGATGCCCAGGAAGAAAAATAATAATTCATTAATTGTTATGGATGACCAAGGTAAATAGGCACTCAGAAAGAAAATGAAAAAATCTCCAGAAAATGAACACAAAGACATGGATATATGTGACTTGAATGACAGAGATTGCAGTTCTGAAAAAACTCAATGAGATGCAAGAAAACTCAGACAAGCAGTTTAATGAACTCAGAATCAAATACAATGAACAAAATGCATATTTTACCAAAGTGATTAAAATTTTAAAAAAGAATCAAGTAGAAATTCTGGAGATGAAGAACTCAATAAAAGAAATGAAGAACGAAATAGTCAGCTTAGGAAATAGAGCTGACCAGATGAAGGAAATAATTAGTGACATCAAAGATAGAAATCTGGAAATGACACAAATGGACGAAGAAAGAGACTTGAGAGTTAAAAGAAATGAGAGAACTCTACAAGAACTTTCTGACTCCATCAAAAGAGCAACATAAGAATTAATGGGCATACCAGAAGGAGAAGAAAGAGAGAAGGGAACAGAGAGTCTATTCAAACAAATAGTTGATGAGAACTCCCCAAACCAATGGAAAGAACTGGATCTTCAAATCCAAGACGCAAAAGAACACCAAATTACCTCAATCCCAACAAACTGTCTCCAAGGCACATTATATTGAAGCTGTCAAAAATTAATGATTAAGGCAGCCAGGGAAAAGAAGACAGTAACATATAAAGGAAAGCCCATTAGTTATCATAAGATGTTCCAGCAGAAACTCTACAAGTCAGGAGGGAGTGGAATCAAATATTCAAACTATTGAAAGAGAGAAATTACCAGCCAAGAATAATATATCCAGCAAAGTTATCTTTTAGATATGAAGGAGGAATAAAAACCTTTCCAGACATATGGAAGACGAGAGAATTTTCCACCACACAGCCTGCACTGCAGGAAATAAGAAAGGAGGCTATCCGAAACAAAAATTCAACAGAATGGAAACAGTCAAAAGAATACAAAAACCATGTGCAAGATTACTAACAGGCAGACAGAAACAGGAAATGGCAACACCTACACAGAATAGGGCACTATACACGTAAACATACATAAAGGGTAAAGAAGATAAAAATATAAAAAAAAGGGAAAAGAGAATAAACAGGCAACTTGCTACTGCAACTCAGAAATCAATTCACAGCATAAATAGGAATAATTTGTGATAACAAAAGCATGAAAGGGGAGAGAGTAAAGGTCTGAATTTGCAAAGGGGAATGGAGATAAGAAGCATGCTGAAAAAAAAGGACTACTGTTCATATGAAATTTTCTTTTACATAAACTTATTGGTAACCACTAAAACAAAACAAAACAAAGGAAAACAAAAGAAAACAACACAGAACTGAGACACGTGACATAAAAAAGAGGAAAGACAAAGAAAAATCATAGCATACCTGGATGTCATCATACAAAAGGGCAGCATGAGGTGACCCCACTGAAACCTCCCCTGGAATTTACAACAAATTGAACAACTATAATTCCACAAAGGATTTCCTGCACAGCAAGCAGGCAAGACTAACAGACACTCAACTGAAATCATCCAAAGGTGGGCAAATTGGGTGAGGAGGGAAGGAGGGAAGCAGGAGGTACAGAGAAGCAGGCCGTGCGCAAATCTGGGCCGGAGACTGGAGTTTGGAGCTACCTGCATTCCAGAGCCACCGCAGTCGCGGGACAGGGAAGCATTCTGACTGCTAGGGCTCCGCTGATGGCCCATAGTCCCGCCTGAGGGATCTGTATGTAACACGGCTGAACCCAATGCTCACAGCAGAGACCTTGGAGCAAACACTGAGGGAAGAAGGGTGAAAACAGCAGTTTAAGCCCTTACTTCTGAGCAGAGAATGGAATGCTTAGACACGGAGCCTAGACATCCCCACCTCACCCTTCCAGGGCTCACCTCACCCCCACCAGCCCAGTGCTAGAAGTGGAACAGTAGCAGTGTCAGAACAAAAGAACAGAATATTAGCAGTTCTGAGAACTGAGGCCCACAGCCATGGACTCACAGTCCAACTAGTTGAGCAAAGGGGAGGGAGCTGTGGAAGCAGGACCGGCTGTGGTGGTGGACCCGGACATTGCTCAGAGCCACCTCTCACAACTCACCCCGCCCCTGGCCCCACCTATCTGGGTGAATCCCTGAAGGCATAAACAAAGCTGCTGAAACATAAGCCCCTGAATCTGGTGCAGAAATAGCTTTGGAATATCAGAAGCTCTCCACATTCCCCAACGGAGGCAGTGTACTGAGACCCAGGCAATCTGCTCACAGAGGAGAAGCACAGCTTCCACAGAATCCCCCCACCCCCGCCACATTGTGTGAGAAGCGGTAACAGTGCGGAAAAATATAACACTGCAGTGTGAGAGAGAATAAAAGGCTGCAGTTGGAGAGAAAATAAAGAATTCTACCAACATCTACTAGAAAGCAAAAGAAAGAACTCTTCCTACCAACCTGTTGCAGAACCCACTCCTGTAGATGTCTAGCAAGAGAAATAATAATTAATTAATTGCCATGAATAACCAAGGCAACAAGACAGCTCAGAAAGAAAATGAAAAGTCTCCAGAAAATGAACTTAGAGATGTGGCAATATTTGACTGAAATGACCGAGAATTCAAGATTGCACTTCTGAAAAAACTCAATGAGATGCAAGAAAACACAGACAGGCAGATTAGAAATGAACTTAGAAACACAATGAAAGAACAAAGTGAACATATTACCAAAGAGATTGAAATTATAGAAAAGAACCAAATAGAATTTCTGGAGATTAAGAATTCAATAAAAGAAATGAAGAATGAATTAGCCAGCGTAGCTAATAGAGCTGACCAAATGGAGGAAAGAATCAGTGACATTGAACAGAAATCTGGAAATGACACAGATGGAAGAAGAGAGAGACTTGAGAGTTAAAAGAAATGAAAGAACTCCACAAGAACTTTCAGAAAGAGCAATATAAGAATAATGGTCATCCCAGAAAAAGAAGAAAGGGCGAAGGGAACAGAGAGTATATTCAAACAAATAGTCGACGACAACTTCCCAAACCTGTGGAAAGAACTGGATCCTCGAATCCAAGAAGCACACAGAACACCTAATTACTTCAATCCCAACAGCATCTCTCTAAGGCACATTGTATTGAAGCTGTCAAAAATTAATGACACAGAAAGAATCCTCAAGGCAGCCAGAAAGAAAAAAAAAAGATGGTAACCTACAAAGGAAAACCCATTAGATTATCATCAGATTTTTCAGTAAATCTCTGCAAGCCAAGAGGGAGGGAATTAAATATTCAAACTATTGAAAGAGAGAAATTATGAGCCAAAAATAATATATCCAGCAAAGATATCCGTTAGATATGAAGGAGGAATAAAGACCTTTCCTGACATACAGAAGCTGAGGGAGTTTTCTAACACAAAACCTACACTACAAGAAATGTTCAAGAATACTATTTGACCTGAAGCAAAAAAGCAAAACAATACAAAGCATGAGTAGTATTACAAACAGACAGACAGAAGCAGGAAATGGCAACCCCTACATCAAATAAGACACTGTACACTTAAACATAACAAACAGGGTAAAGAAGAAAACACTTAAAAAAAAAAACAGAAGAAAAAGACAACTTGTTAATTCAGCACAGAAATCAACTTACAGCATAAATAGGGATAACTTGTGACAACAAAAACATAAAAAAAGAGAGAGTAAAAGTCTGAACCAGCATAAGGGAAAGGAGAAAGTAAGCATGCTGAAGAAAATAGAATGCTATAAATATGAAACTTTGTTTTACATAAACTTAATGGTAACCACTCAAAAAAAAAAAAAAAAAATCCAGAACTGAAACTTGAAGAAACATGAAAAATGAAGAAACAGAGGAAAATCATAGAATACCACCACACTGAAATAACAGACAGGAACAAAAAGGGAAAGAAACAATGGAGACACAGTCCTACCAGAAAACCAAAGATAGAAGGAAAGGAAACCCTCATATATCAATAATCACACTAAATGTAAATGGACTCAACTCACTAGTAAAAAGGCACGAGTAGCAGATTGGATCAAAAAACTAAATCCAACCATATGCTGCCTCCAAGAGCCACATCTCAGCTACAAGGACAAATATAGACTCAAAGTGAAAGGGTGGAAATTGACACTCCAAGCAAATGGTATACAGAGAAAAGCAGGTGTAGTCATACTGATATCATATGAATCAGACTTTGGGATAAAAAAGGTAACAAGAAACAAAGATGGATATTTCATAATGATAAAGGGGACTATACAACAAGATGATATAACAGTCATCACTATATATGACCTCAATCAGGGAGCACTGAAATATACCAAGCAACTACTAACAGAACTAAAGGGAGAAATGGACCAATACACAATTATAGTAGGGGACCTAAATACATATTGACAGCTATGGATAGATCATCCAAACAGAAAGTAAATAAAGAAATATCAGGCCTAAATAACACATTAGATGAAATGGACATAATTGACATTTATAGAGCACTTTATCCTAGAATATTGGACTACACATTATTTTCTAGTATACATGGAACATTCTCAAGGACAGACCATATATTGGGACATAAAACTAGCCTCAGCAAATTTAAGAAGATTAAAATCATCCCAAGGATATTCTCTGATCACAAGGGTTTGAAATTGGATATCAACTGCAGAAAGAAAGAAGGAATAACCACAAATATGTGGCGATTAAACAACATACTTTCAAAGAATGACTGAAACAAATGAGGATGAATTACACCCTACCAAAATTTTTGGGATGCAATGAAAGCAGTTTTAAGAGAGAAATTTATATCATTACAAGCCTATCTCTAGAAATAAGAAAAAGCCCAGATAAATAACCTCAAGCTACACCTTAAAGAACTAGAAAAAGAAGAATAAATGAAACCCAAAGTCAGCAGAAGGAAGGAAATAATAAAAATTAGAGTAGAACTAAATGAAATAGTAACAAAAAGACAATAGAAAAAAATAATGCAACAAAGAGCTGGTTCTTTGAAAAGACGAATAAAATTGAGAAACCTTTGTCTAGACTCACTAAGATAAAAAGAGAAAAGACACAAATAAAGAAAATCGGAAATGAAAGAAGGGAACTTACCACAGATGCTACAGAAATACAAAGGATTATCCAAGAATATTATGAAGGGCTATATGCCACCAAATTCAATAACCTAGAAGAAATGGACATGTTCTTAAAAACATATAGCCTTCTTACTCTGAATCACGAAGAACTGGAAAATATAAAGAGACCGATCACCAATAAGGAAATTGAATCAGTCATATGAAATCTTCCCAAAAGCAAAATCCGGGACCAGACGGCTTCACTAGTGAATTCTACCAAACATTCAAAGGGGATCTAACACCCATCCTACTCAAACTCTTCCAAAAAATTGAAGAAAAATCAATACTCCGTAACTCATTTTATGAGGCCAACATTACCCTGATACCAAAACCTGATAAGGATAACACAAAAAAAGAAAATTACAAACCAATATCTCCGATGATTACAGATGCAAAAATCCTAAACAAAATTCTAGCAAATTAAATGCAACAATGCATTAAAAATATTATACTTCACGACCGAGTGGGGTTCATCCTAGGAGCACAAGGATGGTTTGACATGTGCAAATCAATCAATATGATATACCACATAAACAAATAAAGGACAAAAATCTTATGATTATATCAATAGATGCAGAAAAAGCATTTGACAAGATACAACATTCATTTATGACTTAAACACTTAATAAAATGGGTATAGAAGGAAAATACCTTAACACAATAAAGGCGATATATGACAAACCCTCAGCTAATATCGTAATTAATGGTGAAAAACTGAAGCCCTTTGCTCTAAGTTGAGGAACAGGACAAGGCTGTCCCTTATCATCTCTGATTTCCAAAATAGTACAGGAAGTCCTAGCAAGAGCAATTAGGCAAGAGAAATAAATAAAAGGCATCCACATAGGTAATGAAGAATTTAAATTGTCACTTTTTGCAGATGACATGATGTTATATATAGAAAACTCTCAAGAGTCTACCAGAAAGCTATTAGAAACAATAAGCGAATATAGTAAAGTTACCCACTACAAAATCAATGTACAAAATTCCATTGCATTCCTGAATACTAACAGTGAAAACCCAGAAAAAGAAATTGAAAAAGAATTCCTTTTGCAATTGCAACAAAAGAATAAAACACATAGGAATAAATTTAACCAAGATGTAAAAGACCTACACACTGAAACTATAAGACATTTTTAAAAGAAACTGAAGACACAAAGAAATGAAAAGACATTCCATGTTCATGGATTGAAAGAATCAGCATAGTGAAAATATCCATACTACCCAAAGCAATATACAGATTTAATGCAATCCCCATCAAAATCATAATGTCAGTTTTTCAAGAAACAGAACTGAAAGTCATCAGACTTGTATGGAATCAAAAAAGATCCCGTATAGCCAAAGCAAGCCTAAGAAAAAAGAACAATGCTGGAGGAATCACACTCCCTTACTTCAGCTTGTACTACAGGGCAATTATTAAAACAGTATGGTATTGGCAGAAAGACAGACACACAGACCAATAGAATAGACCAATGAAATAGAATCGAGAACCCAGAAATAAACTCATATAAATATGGAGAGATAAGTTTTGACAGAGAAACCAAAAACATACAATGGAGAAAAGATAGCCTCTTCAATAAATGGTGCTGGGAGAACTGGATAGCCACATGTAAAAAAATGAAACTAGACTGCTGTCTCTCACCATGTACCACAATTAACTCAAAATGGATCAAAGACCTGAAACAATAAACTGCATAGAAGAAAACTTAGGCACTAAACTTATAGACCTTGGATTCAAAGAGGATTTTATCAATTTGACTTCAAAGGCAAGGGAAGAAAAGCTAAAATAAATGAATGGGACTATATAAAACTAAAAAGCTTCTGTATAGCAAAAGAAACCATCAACAAAATAAAGGGGCAACTAATCGATGGGAGAAGATTTTTGCAAACAACGCCTCTGATAAGGGGCTAATATCCAAAATATATAAGGAACTCATAGAACTCAACAACAACAAAAAACAAACAATCCAGTTAAAAAATGGTAGAGGAGCTGAATAGACATTTCTCCAAAGAGGGCATACAAATGGCCAATAGACATATGAAAAAAATGCTTAACATCACTAACCATCAGAGAAATGCAAATGAAAACCACAATGAGATATCACCTCATTAACTGGATTAACTGGATAACAGCAGTTAGAATGGCTATCATCAACAAGACAAATAATAACAAGTGTTGGATAGGCTATGGAGAAAAAGGAACCCTCATGCAATGTTGGAAATACAGATTGGTCCAGCCACTAAAGAAGGCAGTGTGGTGATACCCCAAAAAATTAACAATAGAATTAATTACCATATGACCCAGCAATCCCTTTCCTGGATATCTACCCAAAAAGTCTGTAAACATTTATCCGTAAAGATATATGCACTCTGATATTCACTCCAGCTTTTTACAGTGGCCAAGACATAGAAACAACCAAAGTGTCCTTCGATAGATGAATGGATAAAGAAGTTGTGGTATATATACACAATGGAATACTATTCTGCCATGAGCAATGATGAAATAGTGCCATTTGTGACTACATGGATGGATCGTGAGATTATAATGCTAAGCGAAATCAGTCAGACAGAAAAAGTCGAGAACCATATGGTTTCACTGACATGTGAGATATAAAACTGAAAACAACAAAAGAACACGACAAACAAATGAGAAACAGAAACTCATAGACACAGACAGTAGTTTAGTGGTTACCAGAGTGTAAGGGGGAGGGTGGTGTTAGATAAGGGTAAATGGGATCAAATACATGGTGATGGAAGGGAACTGACTCTGGGTGGTGAACACACAATGTGATATATAGATGATGTATTACAGAATTGTACACTTGAAACCTATGTAACTTTACTAACCATTGTCACCCCAATAAACTTTTATTTTAAAAAAATAATACACTTGAAGGGATATGCTACTAAAGAAACAAATCGATAAGTATAAGTTTGTTTATATTTATTTTCACTTTGATGATACCACAATATTGTTCTAAAGTTGGGACAAGTATTTTTGACAAGGACCTAACCTAATATAAATGAAAACCAGCAACAAAAATAGCTTGCTATATATCTATTCGACGTACTTATATTATGCTAATGGCAGGCATGACACAAAAACATGTAGAATCAAAGGGTAATCTGTATGTAACAGTGTTATGTGAAGATTTCATTAATACTACTACTAATAATAATTAAAGCAACATACGTTGGAAGATGCTTGGCATGTCTGGTTTATTCCCTTTTGTTTGTGCAGAAGTTTCTGGCTGAGGTAAAGGAACTCTACAAAAGATGAAAAACAGGATAACCAATAGTATAAAAAAGAGATATAATATCAAATTGAATGAACGAAATGAATTGCTTCCATCCAGAATTTATTCTAATTTAATAAATTTAGAAAATATATGTTTAGTTTCTTAAAGTGGTGCATTAAACATTTAAGAAAAATACTTTCAAGTTTTGAACAATTATCTATACATAACATAATTCAAATACTGCAATAGGTTGAAATATTCTTTTAAGGAGTATTCCACAAAAGGAAGTACTCAACTTTATTAAATATTAACTAAAGATGTATATATATATACACAGACACACACACGCAGGCGCACATATTTCATTCTCGATGACAGGAATTTAAAAATTAGTTCAATGGCTTATTTTCATGTTTACTTTATTCAAATATTCTGGAAAACCATCTGGCCTAACTCGCCATCTTCATTCCAGAATTTTTTATAAGCCTCATGCTACTTCAAATCTTCATGCTTTTCTTTCTGAGTGGAACAACCCTATATCCCTTTTCCTTTGCCTGATTATTTAACTCAGGCATTATTTCCTATAAGAAGCCATCCTTGATCTCTAGTTAAGGCTCACTGCTTCATGTATATGCTCTCACAGCACCATGACTAAACTTCTATCAGCGTTCATCACACTTGTATTGCAATTTCAGGTTTATTAGTTTGTCTCTTCCACCTGATTCTTCTGTAAGCCCTACAAAAGTATAGACTTTATTTATTTTTGTATTTCCACATAATATCTGCTCACTAACTGTTGATTGAACTGAAATGAATGGAGTAAAAAGGCAGTATCTTATTTTGAAGCTGAGGAGAAGCCTACTTTCATAAAGAAAGATTTCCATCTTACGGGCTTTTAGCATTCTTCTGTGGTTGAGTTTTTTCTATTGTTGTATTCCAAAACTAAAACCATAAAATAAAATAGAAATGTCATATTGTAGAATGCCACATAATATTGCTCAACTTATTTTATCAAAGGATGTGTCTCATAATAGTAGTATTCTTCATTTTATTAGTGAGTTATTAATGAACTAAAAAGAAGTAGCTTTCATGAAGGAAGAGTGCATCCATTTAACTACAGAACTCTAGGAAATTAAAAAAAATATTGTGTAGTTGTAGTTTTATTTTTTTTCAATTATTGAAAACATGGTATTTCTAGAAATTAGTAAATTGAAACCATCAACTCTGCGAGAAATGTAAATACTAAAAATATTTAAATTATATGTATTTTGAGATGCTTAAACAGCACGTTTATACTTTTAAATACATGTGATTATAATTTTTTTCATCTGAAATAAATTAGAAAAAAAAACAGTTTTTCAAACTCTAGGAGCACCATTATATTGTACAGAATTTTGAAAGTGCCTTAGAAGATTTTTACTGGAATATGTAGTAATTCATTTGTATGACTTAAATGTCTTAAAGGTGCTAAGTGAGAGAAGTGGAGTATACAATGTCTACGAGTATCAGCTGAGACAACTGAAAAATGAAAAGACAAGAAGTATAGAAGGATAACTAAGGACAGAAAGGCACGAGAGGGCTTAAAGAAGAGAAGATAAAGATGCATATGATGGGTAGTGGCTGAAAGAGTTTTGAGATACATAATAGAAAAAGCCTCAACTGCCTTGAAGAGAATATTGGTAGAAATATGAATTTTGAAGGAGAATCTGCTGAGGGTTCAGAAAGAAAAGAAGAAACCTGTGGAAAAAGCTTCTGTTGTCTTAGAGAATACATATATTGTCATGAAAATAATATTGCTAGAAATATGAATGTAAAAGGTGCTTCTGGTGAGGTCTGACAGAAATGAAGAATGTGGTATCGGAAACTGGATGAAAGGTGATCCTTGGTATAAAGTAGCAGAAGACTTGGCTGAATTCTGTTCTCTTGGATGGAAAGTGAAACTTATATGCAATGAACTTACATATTTAGCTGAACTTCTAAGCAATGTGTTGAAGGTACAACCTGGTTTCTCCTTGCTGCTTATAGTAAAATATGAGAGAGTTGAAAAAGAAATTATTAAGAAAAAAGGTACCAGATCTTCAATACTTGGAAAATTGTCAACCTATTCATATTGCAAAAAAATGAGAAAGTTTGCCCTGGAGAGAACACCCAGGGTTTGGCTGGACAACCATTTGCCCAAGAGATTAGGCCTGTGACTTGTGGATCAAATCAACCATCTCAGTAGGCATGCTACTAGCTTAGACTGAAAGGGACATAAGTGGGACAGAATGAAGAATGGTTGTCAGATTTCTGGAATTCTACAGTCAAGAAATGAGGCAACAGAGATACCCAGTTGTGATCATATGTTATCCTTCAAATAAAGGGAAGAATGATCCAGAGGGTGTGGCCCTTTCCTCAGTTACAGAAGGCAGGGCCATCTCCTCAATTCCAGAGTACAGGGCCACCACTCAGTGCCACCTGGTGGGCCCAGAGGACATAGTATCATGCCAGAAAGGATAATTCTGAAATCTTAAAGTCAAATGGAATTGGCCCTGCTAGGTTTCAGATGTGCTTGTGACCCATGATCCCTTTTTTCCTTCCAATTTCTCCGTTTTGGAATGCCTGTCCCACCATTGCATTTCAGACAGATAACGTGTCTACTTTCACAGGTTCAGTCATGAAAAAAATTTTTGCCCCAGAATGAATCACCCTACATCTTATTCATACATGATTTAGATGATATTTAGATGACATTTTGGACTCAGAGTTGATGTTGGTATGGGTTAAGAATTTGGGGGATGGTGTGATTGGGTGAATGTATTTTGCATGTAAGAAATGAATTATTAGGGGACAGAGGGCAGACTGTTATGGGTTGAATTATGTCCCCACCAAATATCAATATGACTACCAATATGTAAGCAATTACATCTTCAGGGATTCTCAGAATGTGATCTTATTTGTAAATAAGGTCACTGAAGATGTAATTGCTTAAGATAAGGTAAGACTGGAGGGGACCAGTTTTCCAGAGTGGGTCCCTAATCCAATATGGCTTGCATCTTTACAAAAAGGGGAAATTTGGACACAGATGTGCCAACAGGGAAAATGCCATGTGAAGATGAAGGCAGAAATTGGGGTAATGCTTCTATAAGCTAAGAAATGACAAAGATTGCCAATTAACCACCAAAAACCATGGGAGAGGCATGGAACAGATTCTATGAGTTGTGAGCAAACAATACTGTGAATGTTTAAATAAAATTTAAAAATTACAGTAAAAGACACATTGCCATTAATCTCCCTCAAAATAACACCCCCTCACTTCGAACACACTTATCCCATTGTTCTTGCCACTTTCTGAAGCAGTTCTGGAAGTCCTCTTTTATGAGTGACTTTAGTTGCGCTGTCGTGGCCACCTCAACGTCCTGACTCAATTAAAAACATTTACGTTTCATAGTCATTTTGACTTTGGGGAAGAGCCAGAAACTTCATGGTGCCAGATCTGGTGAATAAGGTGGATGAGGACACACTATAATATTTTTATATGACAGAAATTGCATACCAGAAGCGATGTGTGACACAGAGCCGTTACATTGTGATCACAAAATATGGTGAGTGCTGCTGCTGAGTGCCATCGAATGGAAAGGCAGGGATCTTCAACACCGGAAGCGGCACATTGAACCTTAGTAACAGTGTGTGACAAGTTTTAACTTGTTTGGTGCAGTCGGTCGGGTGTGAGCTACGGTTGAGAGCAAGTGTGTTTTAACACGTGCCATAAATCATCCTCCATCATGACAATGCTCCGTGTCACACATGGCTTCTGGTATATGGCAATTTCTGTCAAATAAAAACATTATGGTGTGTCCTCATCCACCTTATTCACTGGATCTGGCACTGTGTGACTTCTGGCTCTTCCTCAAAGTCAAAATGATTCAGGACATGGAGGCAGCCACAGCAGTGCAACTAAAGACGCTCACAAAAGAGGACTTCCAGAATTGCTTCAGAAAGTGGCAAAAATGGTGGGGTTAGTATATTCAAAGCGAAAGGGAGTATTTTGAGGGGGATTAATGGCAATGTGTCTTTTACTGTAATACATTTTTAAAATTTAAACATTCACCATATTTTTTGATCACACCATGTACATAACAGCTCTCACTAGGAACTCATCCTGCAGATACCCTGATCTCAGTCTTCGGCAGCCCAAAAAATCTAAAATGTCTTCTAGTACAACCACTCATTTTATAGGGTAGAAACAAGACAAAAACAAACAAAAGAGGGCTATGCCCAAAATTAATACAAATGACTTACAGTTTGGTATATTGCCCCTGCACAATCCTTTTTTTCTTGGTAGGGCTCAAACTTGTATATGTAGTTTGAGAACACTGAGAACTCATAAGGCCATTCTCCTGGTGCTGTTTACCATCTATTTCCTGACTTGGACTTTCTCTTTCAGCTGTCTGGGATGTTGAGGGTCGGTTACCATTCTAAAACCAAAAAATTAGAGAATACATTTCAAGCTTATTCATAAAAATTACTTTTCTCTTAAAAGTCTACAATTTTAGTTTATCCATTTTTCATAATCTTAAGAGTTGTGACAAAATGTTGCAACCATAATTCTGCTTTTATAAAGATGATTTATAAAATTCCATCGGCTGTTAAAATATTGTTAAAAGGAAGGTAAAGTCCCTCTTATATTAGTATAGCTTAAAAGTTGCAATAGATGTGCAATTCCACATGGATAGTAATCCTAGAAATAATTTTTAAAAGATAAACTCATGGAAAAAATTAACTTGTTTGTCTTGATTGTGCATAGATTTCAGAAGTAGCATCTTCTATTAGAGCATTTATTTTACAAGAGTCATTGCTAACTCTTATAGAACCTGGGTAACATTGCCATGCCAGATACAGAGGTAAAAACTTCCTGTGGAAGTGTTCCTACAATTTTGGTCTTGACAAAAGGTAGGAATAGAATATACAGGCATACCTCATTTCATTGTGCCTCACTTTATTGTGCTTTGCAGATATTGCATATTTTTACAAATTGAATGTTTGTGGCAACCCTGTGTTGAGCAGCAAGTCTATCAGCACCATTTTTCCAGATGGCTCAGATGACGGTTAGCATTCTTTAGCAATAAAGTATTTTTTAATTAAGGTATGTGCATTGTTTTTTAGACGTAGTGCTATTGCACACTGAATAGTCTATAATATAGTGCAAACACAACTTTTATATTCACTGGGAAACCAAAAAATTCATGTGACTTGCTTTATTGCAATATTCACTTTATTGCAGTGGTCTGGAACCAAACCTGCAATACCTCCAAGGTATGCCTATAATCATATATACCACCTGGGAATTTAAATAATGACAATCATGATAGGTTCAAATTATGTAGAAAGCAAAAATAAGATACCGAGTTTTGAGTGCCTATCAGAAGCTGGGACCTTCAGCCCAGCCTGCTCCACAATAAATGACAGAAAAAGGAAACAGCCAAAAAACAATTTTTTTTTCTCTTAGACTGGGAAGGGGGTATGGTCTCACAGTTGTGTGTGTGTGTGTTTTTTGTTTTGTTTTGTTTTGTTTGGCATGCTTTCTTAATAAAAACAACAAAGAAAGAATGTTTAAAAAAAGAATACAACGAACAAGGTACCAACTGTAATTATGATCACAGTGCTTTCAGAGATATACTATTGACTCTGGCACCATACCCGAAGTGTTTCTGATGCTGAGGCACTTTCAGTTGCACTGCTATGGGGGATATACTTTATAACGGTAATTATCCCCTGAATTGCAATGCGCTTTTGTTCCCTATACTGCAAGTCTTCAATCTCCTTCCTCACTTCACTTATAGCTGTCAAGAGCGACTCAACTGCAAAAGAGTATTTCCAAGAAAATTGTAAGTTTTAAAGAACTGAAATGATAAAAATAAGAATTAGATTTGCAATGTAATTTCACAATATAAAATTATAAACTTGCTACAGAACGTAAATTTGCAAGACTTTATGTTTATACTTGGTATACGCCTATGTAATTTCTGTAAAAGAGGCAAAACATATTTATCAGTTAAATTGTGATACAGTCTTCTAGCCTGGAATTTTAATTTGAAACAGAAATTTTGCATACTGAATGTAATTTATATATCATATTTCAGACTATAAAGTGCTGCCGAGCCACTGAATTGAAACACACATTTTAATATTTTTAAACATATACTATATATCAATGGCATTATAAAGTACAAGAGGATGCTAATATTTAGATGATGATAGATCAGTATTTCCAAACTTCTCTTCCCCCCAAAAAAAACCATGCAATTATCCCATGGCTTTTAAAAAAGAATATACCTATGTTAAAGTTCTCAACTGTCATATCTTAATTGTACTAAAATAAATTAATTTTAGGCCTCTCATCAGTACTTATTCTGTATCTCATTTATTTTGGTGTCATTTTTATTTAAAGGTAGCACTCGATTTTGTTATATCCTATATATCACTCTACAGAGCAGCATAATGCAGTTTTCAATATCTTGATATCAGGTATCCAGTATCCCCACTGATATCTTTAATCTCTCTATGTAATGTCATAGGAGTTGAAATCTACTAAGGTCAGACTGGATCTCAATGATATTAAATCAAGATATTATTTCTAGTTAGTCATTGTCTATGTTCTTTCTCTTCCTCTAATCTAATAAAACAAAAATATTAAACTTTAGGAGGCATAACATGTATTTTAGGTCCTCATAAAGACACAATTATTATCAGTGAGTGTTGCTACACTTTGACTCACTCCCCTAAAATAAAAGAATAAAGGTGACTAACTGATATAGCATATACAATACATATAGCATACAAACATAGCACAGAAAATTGGCAATTACATTAGTACCTTTAACAGAACTTCTATACTTCGAAAATGTCTCCGGCACTGGTGGATAGGGGTAATATCCCCCAATAACAGAATTTTTCATTTCCCCAGAATCGGTCTTTGTTTTAATCCAGTGAATAAAATTTTTTACCTTGATATCATTGGCACACAGTTGGCTTCTATGACCTCTTTGTAAGAAGGTTAAAGTGCAAAAAAACACACAAAACAAAACCGAAACAAACAAACAAAAGAAAAAAACAACAACTCACTGTAATAAACTGCATGGACATTTGTATAAAAACAGTTTAATATTAAAACAGTTTCTTATGTCACCAAGAAAAGAAGTCAAATTCACTTATTCTCTATGTAGCAAATAATTATACATAATATGCATACAAAAATTATCAAAGAGTAAACAAATCTTAAGTCAAGAATAAAATCAGACATATTAGAGTTTAAGTGGACTAAACAGTAGCTGTCTACAAGATACTAAAGAGCCTTAAGAAAAAGAAAACTAATAATCTGGAATTTTTCTAACTATCCAAATGGTTGGCATTTCCTTAAAAAATTGATTTTTAAATCATGTATTATCTTGAAGGTATGACATCATGTATGAACTAAACTGCCTGAGTATAGTTCAACATTTAAATTCATGTTCTTAAAACATACTTAAAAGTGATATTTACATCTCATGTTATTAATACATATTTAAATCTGATATTATTAGTATTTATAAAATGAGGTATTGACAAAGACATGTGTTATACACTTCCTAGGACTCTTCTTTTGACAAATTTCCTAATTACCTATGTGGTAGCATTCTAGGAAACACACCATCCCACACCATTCCCTCACTCATCTGGAAACTTGTATCTTTATTGTTTTCACATCCATTATCAAAGGTAATAGAGGAAAACAATGTACTTAGAGACAAGCAGTGAGACTCTTCTCTTCTTACTATATAAGTAAAATGTGAGATTCCAGGGCTAAAATTTGATGCACATTTTTGTTTTATTTAGTATTTTAAAATATTATTAATTGAATGCATATTGTGATATAGGCCCTTACAGTTTTCAATCAAGCAATTTATGATTATCTACTTTACATCAAGCAGGAAATAAAGTTAGCTAAAGGACGTAAACATAATTCTCCCGTAAGTCACAAAATTATTGCTTCAATCATAAATAATCTAGAAGCAATATATTTCATAGGCTACATACTCTTTGTTAAAACATTCTTATAGTGATAAAGGTGATCAAATAAAGCTATCTTGTGGTTGAAAGTTGTAATGTGAAAGTTAATTTAATGAAGAGAAAATATATTACATTTCCAATAAAGTATATACAAAGAAACTGCTTACCAGTAATAAACACGTGACTCTCATTTGTAGTGGTGAGGTAAAGCAGTTTAGGTACTTGAGTATCATTTCTGACAACTTTCAACTGTGTACACATAAAATATGTCACTGTAGAAAATAAAAACACTTATGAAATTACTTCTGCATTTCAAAGAGGACATACCAAGATCAGGATGTAACACAGTGCTCCTCAAACTTTAATAAACAGAGGAATCACCTAGGACAATTGTTAAAAAGCACAATAAGATTCAATAGTTTTACGGTGGGGCTTGAGATACTCCATTTCTGATAAGCTTCTAGGTGATATCGTGTTTCCCCGAAAATAAGGCCTGGCTGGACAATCAGATCTAATGTGTCTTTTGGAGCAAAAATTAATATAAAACCCGGTATATTATATCATATATATCATATATATCATATATTATATTATAGACTCGGTCTTATAGCAAAATAAGACTGGGTCTTTTTTTTAATTTATTGAGGTGACAGTTGTTCGTAAAATTACATAGATTTCAGGTGTACAATTCTGTATTACATCATCTATAAATCCCATTGTGTGTTCACCACCCAGAGTCAGTTCTCCTTCCATCACCATATATTTGATCCCCCTTACCCTCATCTCCCACCCCCTACCCCCCTTACCCTCTGGTAACCACTAAACTATTGTCTGTAAGACCGGGTCTTATATTAATTTTTGCTCCAAAAGACGCATTAGAGTTGATTGTCCAGCGAGGTCTTATTTTCAGGGAAACACGGTACTAGTGCAGCAAGTCCCTTGATCACACTTGGAACAAGGATCTGACACTTATCTTTTCCTTTAGATAAAGGATCTAACACTTTTCTCTTAGAAAGTACAACAGCTGCACCTAACTGAAGTCCCTGCTTGTTGCACAGTTGAAGAGTGCAAGAGTCTTTCTAATGGGGCACACAGTTGAATGTGAACAGTTATTCCTGCAGAGAAAGAAGCTTAGTTTCTCCGTGATGATTTCACTCATTAACCCAGTCTAACACTGATCCCTGAATTACTCTGACTCCTTCCACCAGATAGGGCTATACAGTATTAATTTGAATTTGCTTATGCAAGTGTTCTACATGTGTTGATTTTAGATTTTAAGCCTCAATGACAGGACTTATACCCTCTATTCTTTTCTGTTCACTTTGCTAACTAACTTGATAAACTAAAAAGAATCCCTGAAAATAGGATTATAATGTCTTCAGACTCCAACAACTTTCAAGAGCTATCATTTTAAATTATATACCGTGTTTCCCTGAAAATAAGACCTAGCCGGATAATCAGCTCTAATGCTTCTTTTGGAGCAAAAATTAATATGACCTGGTTTTATTTTACTATAATATAAGATCGGGTCTTAATATAATATAATATGGTATAATATAATACGGTATAATATAATAAGTATAATATAATATGATATAATATAATATAATACCGGGTCTATATAATATAATACAATATAATACTGGGTCTTATATTAATTTTTGCTCCAAAAGACGCATTAGAGTTGATTGTCCGGCTAGATCTCATTTTCAGGGAAACAGGGTATTAGGTTATTTGGGAAAATTCATTAGTCCAACAATTCTTAAAAATTTTAACTCATTACATGCCCAAAACAGTTATGGTTTTACAAACTAGTAAATGAAGAAGTAAATGTAAATACTTGTAATCTCACAATAACAGTAGGGTCTCATTTAAGAATAAATATTTCCCTAGAGCATGACAATAACTATAAATTCATTTCTGACCTCTCATATTTACTAGATCTTTATTTTGTAGCAATGAAAATAAAGGAAATCTGTTCAAACGACTAAAAATAATTCTCTTAATTTATATCGCCTTTCCTTTATTTCAAAAACTTTAAAAATAATGTGAGTACTCATGGTTAAAGATGTCAATCTAGGAATATTAACAAAATCTCTAACTTTAATTTCATGACTGTTAAAAATCAGACATTTCAGATCTAACACTCTAGCTGTTTGACACCTAGGGAATTACTTAATCCTTCTGGACCTTTGTTTCCTCACCGGTAAATTTATAAAAACATGAACTCTTTAAAAGGTAACTGGGAGTACAAAGTGAGATAACATGCATGAGAATCTGGTACATAGTAAACACTCAATATTAGTTTCCCTTAGTCCTTCACTTACCTTAAAAGTAAATTGTACACCTGAAATCTATGTAATTTTACTAACAATTGTCACCCCAATAAATTTAATAAAATAAAATTAAAAAAAAAAAGATGCCCTACTACCAAAAGATTCTGGTATTCCAGAAGACCCCTGGTCGCGTTCCCCTTCATAGGCCTGAAGTTCCCTTAAGTACTCACCAGTCATTTAATGATTTTTTTCCTTTACTCTTGGTCAAAAGATGAAAATAAATTGTGATCGCAGTCAACTATTATATTAAAGAAAACCTCACCAAAGTCTACACAAACCTTTCTTAGAAATTTACATTTCACATTATCACAAGAAATAGAACATACATGCATGGCAACTTTACTGTGAAAAACAATTATCCAAAAATTGTGTCAGTTTGGTGCTTACAGTGGCTACAAAGAGAGAGGGAAATGGCCATAAAACCCATCTAAAATAAAGTAATGGAATTATTGCCTTATCAGAGGTCATCTATACCAATTATTTATCCCCTTAGAGAAGTTGTATGAGAGGTTATAGCTCCATTCACCTTGGAAGACCAGGCCTTGGTTTTGGCTAAAACTCTCGTTCTGCCCTCTCCCCCAATAGCTGGACCAAGGTTTGGTTCTATTCAGATACATTTTAGAAATTAATCTCACAAGTAGAGGGGTGGAATCTAATGAGGTAATATCTGAATGTTGCATAATACTGTTTTGCAACAGAGAAGAAAGGGGTAGCAAAACAGCCTTGTATATGGTCTCTAGGTCTCCTGACATTCTACAATTTCTACCATGTTGCTAATTTTTTAAAAACTGCAAATAGTCAAGAATTGGGAGTTTCCCCAATGTTGACAAACATTTAACAATTGGTATTTTATTCGTATAATCATTTGGAAAATAGTAAAATAGTACACCATATCTAAAATAGCTTTATGCTACAAAGTCAAAGAAGGAAAATTTACTGAAGTTGTTAAAAAGTATTACATATACTTTTTTCTTATAATAGATCTGAAGACTAACTTGTTATATAAAATGTATAGCAAGGCATACCTAAAATGTTTTCAGATAAATAAAATTAGTGGGAAAAATACTGATATGTCTGAATGAATGCAAGGGGAAAAAGTCAACACCAAAGTAAGTAAAATATTGACCAGCTGGTATAACACCACCACATTAATATTAATTTAATACTCAAATGCAATCATACTTGTCATTGTCAGTGTTTAATTACAAAGCCTGCTAATCCTCTACCAATTAATTCTACATGAGTAAAATCTTCATCGTCTTTAATGGGAGTCTACTTAGTCAATTTCCAAGTGGATACTAAGGGTATTGACTACCTATGTTTTAATTTCACTGACTCTTAAACTTTTATGTCTGAAATTTTAATAATGAGAATTGATTAAAGAACCTGTTTTCTGAAAAACTAGTTTCAATCCCAAATTAATTCTGAATAGAAAACCAGAAGGTGGTTAATGTTTGTAGTACCAAATATAATATTAATATAGAAAAACTTAAATATGCTATCAGACTGCTCAAATTTGCTACCTCAATATCATGAGGCTTCATAATTAAGTTTACTAATTTTTAAGTTAGTGCCCACACTTCCAAAAATAAAGAGAAAAAAATTGGAACTAAGTACTTGGGCAAATATTTTCAAAGATTTCTGGCTGAGATGTAGAAAACAGTTCTACTACAAATGGTTGTTCTGAAGTCCCGTCAGCAATGTGAATCCAGCGATGTGACCAAAAATCTTCACAGTTTTCTACAAGGATAGAATATTAGAATAAATGAAGATAATTGAATATGCATGTATGAATACAAAACTATTCACTGTAATACATTTTATGACTTTCAATTTCAAAAGCTTACCTTTTGACCCCCTTTACCCTTTTCTACTACCCCCACCCCCCTTACCATCTGGTAACCACTAAACTGTTGTCTGTGTCTATGAGTCTTCATTTCTTTGTCTTGTTCCTTTGTCAGTTTTATATCCCACATATGAGAGAAGTCATATGGTTCTCGACTTTTTCCACTTAGCATAATAATCTCAAGATCCATCCAAATACATGGTGATGGAAGGAGAACTGACTCTGGGTGGTGAGCACACAATGTGATATATAGATGATGTATAATAGAATTGTACACTTGAAACCTATGTAATTTTACTAACTACTGTCACCCCAATAAATTTAATTAAAAATAAAAAGCTTACCTTTCTTTTTTGACCGCTGGACCCTTCCTACAAAAACTAAAATGCCAATAATATCACAGATTTGCTTTTCTGGCATATCATCTAGTTCTGATCTAATAAAAGAAACACAATTGTTAAATGGATATTGTAGCTTTAACAGTGAAAACGTATTTTATAACTATCATTGTGAAAATGTACATTTACATAATTACTGCAGCAAAATTTTGGGTAGATTTTGAGCAGATATAATAACATTGAGAATTATTTAAGATATTTTACAAAAAGCAATTTACCTTGTGATAAAGCGGTGACTTAATTTTGGCAATCTCCATTCTGGTTTCACCTGCCTTTCTGGAATTATAATGATATTAGTTGGAGGATCTCGAAGGTTCAGGCACACTTCTGAAAAACAAAAATATATTACTTTAATATTGTATTTAATATATATTAAATAATATACACATGTATAAATTATGCAGGAAAATAACAGAATGAACACTTTTGAGCACATCACTAAACCTAAGAACTAGACCATTATCAATAGCTTTCTTCTACCTATTGCTACATTGTCACATCCATTTATCTCCTACCAAAGGTTAACCATATCTTAAATTTTGTGTTTTATCATCTGCTTAATTAAAAATCACTTATGTGTTTTCCCCAAACAAAATACTGTTTGGATTTATTTATTTTTGAATTTTAATGAACAGAGTCATATCATATACAGTACTGCAGGACTACATTTTTCACTCAACATTATGTTCCTGAGATTCATCCATGCAGCTGTATGCAGTAGTTTTTTTTCCTCATTTCCACTGCTGAATAATGTTCCAGGATGTTGACACACTTCAATTTTATTTACCCATTATCATGTTGATAGAATCTGGATTATTTCCAGTTTTTGTTATTACAAGTAGGGTCACTATGAACTTTTTGTACATGTCTTCCTGCGTACACAGACAAGAGTTTTCTAAGGTATTATACCCAGGAGGGAATCCCTGGATTGTATAATATACAAATGTCCTACTCCACAGGATAATTCGAAACTATTTTAAAGGACCTACTTATAGTTCCATCAACAATGTGTAAGAATTCACATTGATCCACAATCTCTCCAAATTTTGGTATTGTCAAATTTCTTATTTGTCAATCTAGTGACACAAAAATCACAATTTGTTGTGATCTTATTTTAAAGTTCCATTATTACTAATTATGTTGAACATTTCATATTCTTATGGTTCATTCATGTATCCTCTTCTGTTAAATACTTGTGTCTTTTGCCCATTTTTTCTATTGGATTATTTGTCTTGTTCTTATTTATAGGACTTCTTTCTATATGTTTGATACCAATCCTTTGTTGATTATATCACTGCAAATATTTTCACCCAGTTTGTGAACTGTTTTTTTCATTCTTTTTATGGTTTCTTTTGATGAACGAAAGTTCTTAATTTTAATGTAGTTAGCTTTAAAATCTTTTTTTATTGGTTACTATTCCCTGTGCCTTATCCAAGAAGCTCATCCTGATCCCAAGGTCAAAAAAACTTTTCTATTAAGTTCTTTTAAAAGTTTTACCTTCCACATAAAAGTATTTGATATACCTGGGATTTATTTTTTTATATGATATGATAGGGATATAATATCATTTTTACTCATATATACAATCAACTTTCCCAATACTGTTTATTGAATGTTGGTTCCTCCTTCCTTGATGATCTGTACAGCACATCTGGCACATATCAAAATTTTACATGTCTAGGGCTACTCCTCGACTCTGTATTGTGACTTGCTGGTCAGTTTGTCTATACCTGTACCAATACTGCATGGTCATAAATACTTTATAATAATTCTTGAAATTTTAGGATTATAATAATCCTATAATAAATAGGATTATTATAATTATAATAATTCTTGATAATTGTAGGACAAGTCTTCACTTGTTCTTCAGTCCCCTATCATTTTCTTCAGAAGTGTATTGACTATTCTTAATAATTAAGTGCTTCCACATAAATTTTAGAGTCAGTTTGTCAGTTCCAGAATAAAAACATCTGACAGAATAGCACTGAATCTATAGATCAATTTGGGGGGAACTGACACACTTATGAAATTGAGACTGACCTCCTACATAGGAACATGAAATATTTCTCCATTTATTTAGGGATTCTTTAAGGTCTTTCAACAAAGTATTATAATCTTCTCCAAACAGGTTTTATCTATCTTCTATTAAATTTACTTTTAGATACCTTATAGTTGTTGTTGACAAAGGAAATTATGTTTTCATAATTATAATTTCTAACTCTTCATTATCAGAGTGTACAAAATCAATTGTACACTCCAATAACAAAGAGTTAGAAATTACTGATCTTATAGCTAGCTTTGCTAATATCTTATTGTTTTTAATACTTTGTGCTATTTTGGATTTTCTTTGTAGAAAAATCTAATTTGTGGTAGAGGAGGGGAAAAGGGGTCAAATATATGGTGATGGAAGGAGAACTGACTCTGTGGTGGACACACAATGTAATATATAGGTGATGTATTATAGAAATGTACACTTGAAACCTATATAATTTTACTAACCAATGTCACGCCAATAAATAAATAAATTAAATAAATAAATGAAAGCAAAGAAAAATCTAATTTGTGAATAATGACAGTTTTGTGTTTTCCTTTAAAATCCTATGTCCTTAATGCATTTTGTCTGCTCACACTGGCTAGGACAGCCAGTAAAACATTAAATGGAAATAGTAATAGGAGGTATTCATGTTCCTCTTTTCAGAAAGAAATATACCTAAATTTTCCCCATTAAAAGTTGTGTTTGTTGTTTTGTTATGATTTTGTAAACATCCTTCATCAGGTTAAGGAAGGCTCCTTCTCTTGCTATTTTCTTTTCTAAATTTATAAATGGGTGTAAAATTTTAACAAATGCCTTTTGTGATGCTATTAGGATGACCATTATCTTCTAATCTGCTAATGTGGTGAATGATACTTACAGATTTTCATATGTAAAAACAGCTTTGCATTGCTGGAGAACAATGCAACTTAGTCACAGTGTGTGATAATTTTTTACATATAAATGAATTCAGTTTGCTAATACGCTATTCATAATATGTATGTATATGTTCATGGCTGAAACTAGCCTTTAAGTTTCCTCTTTCATACTATTCTTGTTTTGTTTTATTTTTCAAGGTTATATTGGTATCAAAGAATGTGTTACAGAGTATGCCCTCTTATTCCGTTCTCTGGAACAGTTTTGGAATGATATACCATGTTTCCCTGAAAATAAGACCTAGCCGGACAATCAGCTCTAAAGCGACCTTTGGAGCAAAAATTAATATAAGACCCGGTCTTATTTTACTATAAGACCGGGTCTTATATAATATAATTAATATAATATAATAAAATATATAATATAATACCAGGTATAGTATAATATAATATAATATAATATAATATAATATAATATAATATAATATAATATAATATATAATATAAAACAAAACCAGGTATAATATAATACCGGGTCTTACATTAATTTTTGCTCCAAAAGACACATTAGAGCTGATTGTCTGCTAGATCTTATTTTCGGGGAAACATGGTACTCTTTGAACATTTGATAGAACTTGCCTGTAAAATTATGTGTGCTTGGTATTTTCTTTGTAGGAAGATTTTAAACCTCTGATGTAATTTCTTTAATAGTTATGGAAGTATCTAGGCTTTCTATTTCCTTTTATTTCAGTAAGTAATATTTTTCTAAGGATTTTCTGTGTAGCAAACAAAGATTAAAAAAGGATGAAGAAACTTGACTTCTTATCCTGTCTATTACCAGCCATGTAAATAGAATTCCAAATTTACTTCACCTCTATTAGTCTGTCTTTTCATATGTGAGTGAGTCAAGTTTGTATTATATGATATTGCCTTGAACCTAGAAAACAGTTTGCGTGTTACAAAGTGCTTTTATTATCACAGTTACTCCATTATATTCAAGGTCCCTTACAGTTCTAAATGTTAGTATTTTGAAGGAAATAAATAGCCCCTTTCCCATCAAACCAAAAACACTTGATGCTACTATGTCAATATGTATTATGCAATACAGTCTGAAAAATCTCAAGATTTAAAAATGTTTATTATTTGGGTATGCCAGCTGAATACTACTTTGTAAAAGGTAGAACAGAATGATATACAAAGTGGCAATATACAAATTCATATATTACCAGCTAATAATACCCTTTCTTTTAAAATAGAATTTTCATTTTTATAGGTTTCCATGTGTTAGGTCTTTTAAAAATACATTTCAGTTTCTATAACTTGGGACTACACGTAAATATGAAAAAATAAACCAAGATGAATTACCCTATTAGTTTGTCTTACAACATCAACACCTGGAAGGCACTGATGGTATCGCAAATCCCTATTCTCTTACCGACCAACTCCAGTCCCCGATACATACTTTTCCTTATTTATACTGCTCGTAACATTCAAACTGCCGTGTTATTATTATTCTTAACCCCCAATTACACTTTCTCCTATCCAACCCACTCTCCTGCTTTCCTGATCATTCATTGTTTCCTCAACTAAATTTCTATTCATTTCCTCTCCTCTTTTGTTCACCACATTTTCTTATTATTTACTGTCATTAGTCTTTCATTTTACTGTAGTTTGTTCACCTTACGTATCTGTTATCCCACTAGACTAATTTTTAAGTGTAGAACTCTATATTACTTATCTTTTTATCTCCTGTGCCTAGCATGGTTTATAGAGCTGTTCTATTTTTCTCTTCAAAAGATTATTGATCACTTTGAGGTAGGTAATTTTTAAAGATCATAAATCAGTAGTTGTCAACCCTAGCTGTGCATTAGTCATCTGAGGAATTTTGAAGACATACCAATGTTTTAGTCCCCTCCTCAGAGTAATTAAATCAGATTCTCAGAGGGTGGGGTGCCCGTCCTTTCTGAAAGCTCTCTAAGTGATACAAATGTACAGACAGGATTGAGATCTACTTATACATGTAGACTCAGCAAGCTACAGCCTGCAGATGGCTGCTTGTTTTTTTCAAATAAAGTTTTACTGTAACACAACCATGTCCTTTCATTTTTATATCATTTCTGGCTGCTTTCACTCTAGAAAGGCAGGACTGAGTAGTTGTGAAAGAGATCATATTGCCTGCACAGGCTATAATATTTACTCTCTGGCTCTTTACAGAAATAGCTAGCTGACCTCTGATAAAGAGGGAATACATACTATTACTCATCTAAAAGTTATATAATAGCGACTGATGCTAACACTGATAAGAAGTAAAATTGTTTTAAACACTAAACAGGATATTTTCAATATATTCTCATCAAGGCTCTTATTTTTAAAAATATTTTTTTATATTTGCAATTATTTATTTGAAAGTACAAATAACCTGTCATATCTTAGAGCGCTTCCATTATGAAAGTCTGGCTGTATAATCCTATATAGCAGAGATAACATACTTCTTGATTCCTTTTAAGTTTTTTTTTTATTCCTGTTAAGTTTTAGTGGCTGTTTATCTTCTGACCACATGGTGTCTATTTTTCCACTTTCCATATGTTTTTTTTTTCCTTTTGCTTTGTTCTGTTTTACTATTTATTAAATTTATTGGGGTGACATTAGTTAGTAAAATTATGTAGGTTTCAAGTGTACATTGCTATAATATATCATCTATACATTGCATTGTGTGTTCACCACCCAGAGTCAGTTCTATTTCCATCATCATGTTTTTAAGGTTTAGAAGCAGCTATTAGTACCAGACACATTTCTAGATTTGCCCACAGCCATGTAAAAACTGTCATTCAAATTAATTATCTTTATACCAGAAAAGAGTGTATCTAGTAGAAAGAACACTACATTAGGCATCAGAAAAACCAGGTTTTGATTTCCATTATGTCAGTGATTTATTACGTGACATCAACAAAGTCATTTGCCTTATCTGTTACTGACAATGGATGTCTCAATTTTTACTAAAGCAATTTTATTACTTGGATATGCTTGGTCATGGAAAAGAAGTTATAAGTTGGTAGACATAATAATATGTGTTGTGAATTAACTTCCTTTTGCCAACTTTTACTATATTTGTTCAAATAAGTCCCAACATCAATATCAGTTTAATTTCCTACCTTTCTATAAATAAACAGTAATGAGATCAATGGATAAATTTTACCTAACTATCTAGGTAATGACTTGTTCATCTAGCAAGATGTGATTGATGTCTACCAAATGTTGAAGGTTTTAATAAAGCGAGGTTTTCCAAAATACACATATATTTCAGGAAACAATGAACAAAGACTATGTTATCTGAATATTCTCTAAGCAATTATGCTCAATGGATTAGCTAGGGAATTTAGAATACATAGAAATATGGGTCCAGTATAAAACTATTATAAGCCCAAAACAATACTTAAACTTGTTGAGTGACAGATTTACCATTTTGAAAAATGGAAATGAAAAAAAAAATATATCCATGTCTTAAAGCAATCAATTAATATGTTAATTTTTTTTTCTTTTCTTTTTTTTTTTTTAAATTAAATTTATTGGGGTGACAATTGTTAGTAAAATTACATAGATTTCAGGTGTACAATTCTGTATTACATCATCTATAAATCCCATTGTATGTTCATCACCCAGAGTCAGTTCTTCCATCACCATATATTCGATCCCCCTTACCCTCACCTCCCCCCCCACCCCCCTTATGTTAATTTTAATGCTTCCAAAATATTTAGGATGATGCCAAGATGTCACAATTTTTATTTCAATACTAATTAGGAAGAGTCCTTTCAAGATTGCATCAAATGGCAACATTTGAATATTGGCTATAGGTTAGATAACAGTATTGTCTTAATTAAAAATTTTCTCATTTTGATGACTGTACTGTGATTACGTGCTAGAATGTTCTTGTTCTCGGGAAACAGAGACTGAAATATTATTGAAGTGTTTAGAGGTAAAGGGGTATGCATGACGGCTGCCACTTACTGTCAAATGGTTCAGAGGACAAAATAAAGAGATAGATAGATGATAGATAGATAGACAGATAGACAGATAGCCAGATAGATAGATAGAGATAGATGTAAAGCAAAGTTAAATGTTAACAATGGCTGAATCTGTATGAAGGGTATATAGGAGTTATTTACACTGCTCTTTTAACTTTTATGTAAGTTTGAAATTATTTAAAAATAAAATGAGAAAAAAGCCCTTTTGAATAATAGCTTGTAGTAGATGTGGTATATATATACAATGGAATACTATTCTGCCATAAGATGAAATAGTGTCATTTGCGACAACATGGATGGATCTTGAGATTATTATGCTAAGCAAACTATGTCAGACAGAAAAAGTCGAGAACCATATCATTTCACTGATATGTGGTATATAAAACTGAAAACAAAGGAACAAGACAAATGAAGAAACAAAAACTCATAGACACAGACAATAATTTAGTGGTTACCAGAAGGTAAGGAGGAGAGGGGTAGTAGATGAGGGTCAAAGAGGTCAAATATATGGTGAAGGAAGGAGAACTGACTCTGGATGGTGAACACACAATGTGATATGTAGATGATGTATTAAAGAATTATACACCTGAAACCTATGTAACTTTACTAACAATTGTCACCCCAATAAACTTTAATTTAAAAAAAAGAAAGAATACTAGCTCGTAGTAACAGAAAACTATACTTAAGTCATTAACTTAATATTATAATACAAAAATAAAAAATAATAAAAATAAGCGTACCTCAAATGGAGCTCATTCATTAATCGAAAATAAATATCTCAGATAACCTTTCTTAATACATGCAATAATAAATAAGTACATTCATTGAGTGCTTGAAAATGTTATAGATACAGGAATTTAAAGGTTTATCAGGTTCTAACAGCTTCAGTAATTTTTTTAAAGTGTATAGTTTTTAATGTTTTAACATGTCACTCACGAAACCATCACCACAACCAAGACAATCAACATATCCACCCCCAAATTTTTTCTTGTGCCCCCTTTTTATTTAGATAAATAGACTTTATTTTTTAGAGCAGTTTAGGTTTATAGAAAATTTGAACAGAAAGTATAGAGTTCCCACATACTCCCTGTCCACCCCCAACAGTTTCTCCTATTACTGACATCTTGCGTTGGAGTAATACGTTTGTAACAATTGATGAACCAATATCAATATATTAACTTAAGTCAGCTTCAGTGATTTTTAAGAGTCTTTGGCTGATATGGTATTTTGTAAATGTAGACAAACAAAATAGCCATAAAACAAAAAATACATTGAATACTTAACCCATTGTAGAAATTAGTTTGATCTGTGGATCCACAGGGAGAGGCCGCAACCTCAATGGATAACTCTTTTTAACAGAGTAATCTTGAAGCAGAAGAACTAAGCCAACCTGCAAACTTTTATACCACTCAGGACACAGGGCATTCCACATAATCACTGACACCGTGCCTGAACTGTCAGCAACTTCCAAAAAGGTCTAAAAAAAAAAAAAAAAGTAAAAATACATGCATATTTGTTACTTTTATCTACAGGATGTTAAAATTTTAAGAATGAGGAAGTAAAACTACAGTGGAATGACTAAATAATTTCTGATATTGTATGACAGAATCTATAACTATGAAAAGTTATGAATGAAGAATTTTTAGTGATATGAGAAAATACTGAAGAAAATGTTAAGTGATACAAAATTTTATGTACTATATTATTGCCAGTTTATAAGATAACTTAATACATGACATACATAGTCATATGAAATATGACATGCATACATATACAGATGGATGTGATATATACAATGTGATATAGATATATACACATATATGATAAATGTTGTAGATATTTGATATATACACAAAAAAAGAGAATAAAACCACTATAATGTTAACAGTGGCTCTCTCTGATTGATATGATTTGGGGTGATACTATTTATGAGCCTTGTTTATATAGCTTTCCACATTTTCCAAATACCCTAAAAGAGTACATAACATTTATAATAAAAACTTAATAAAAAACCCAAAATAATTATTGATAACACGTGAAAATACAGTAAAACGTAAAGTAAAAAAAAGACAGAAATCAAGAAATTTCTCATCAGCATTATATGGCACATAGAGTCAAGACAACAGAAAGGTGTCAGATAGATTTGACAATTAGAAGGTCTCTAGTGAGTGACCAGTTGAAGAAAAACACCAAACTAATTATGCTGAGGAGTAAATGGGAGGCAAGAAAGTGAAAACATCTAGTGTAGACTACTTCTTCAAGGAGCTTGCCTGAAGAGAAGAGAGGAAAAGGAGTCCTGAAGTCAAAGGATATTTATTTTCCTCTATTAAAATGGAAGACTAGAATACGTTTATATGCTGGTTTACAAAGCACAGTAGAGAAGAAAACGTTGAAGATATATAGAAAGGTGTGAAGGAGACCAGCTGGATCAGGTAGTTAAAAGTTACCAATACAGAAAGAATTAAATTGAACATATAAATGCTATTTAAACATAAATTATCCTCATATGGAGTCATGTCTGTAAGTTATAATCTATTACTGTTAAATTAACATATAATAATATAACATTTTATCATTACTTATACCTGGTATGGCTCAATCATGTTTTTATCAGGTTTTCCATAATATCGCAATCTTGATTTATGCAAGATTCTCACAAGCAATGCAGGAAAATTCCTTCTGTTATTCCAGGTCATTTCAAGGTGAGAAAGGGAAATTATTTTGGTATCTAGAATACAAAATAGAAAAAAATATATATTCCTTAGTATGTCCTGGTAATATCAAAATTCTATTTTAATGGTTAAAAATAGTAGCCAGATCATACCCGAAGTAACACCTTTTCACCAGCTAAGCCAGTTTTATTTCTTCTCGCATACCAAACTTAGTAATACACACTATGCCTAATAATAATAGGTAATATATATGACTTACTATGTGCCTGGAACATAGATAAATACCTATATTAACTAACACATTGTTCCATCTAGAATGCCCTCCACCCTGTTAAACTGTGTAATTACTTTCTAGAAGACTTGCATCTAAACTCACCTCCCTTTTTGTGGAAAACACTCAATGCCATGGATTATTTTCCTACTACTAAGCCTTCACGTATCTAACTTATAGAATTGCTTTATGATACATTTCTGTATTTCCCTCACCTTAGTCTCATATATGTAAGTTGTATCTTTCCCAAGAATGCCAGACATGGTCCTGTATCAGGGTCTTTGCCCTTGCTACCCTCTCTGTCTGGAATGTCTTCCTCTGAGATACCCAAGTGACTTCCTTCCTCCTCTCCAAGTTTTGCTCAAAGGTCACCTTCCCAGTGATGTTATCCTTAACATTCCTATTGAAAACTGATTCCTTTACTTTTCTCACATCCCATTTTATTTTTCTATATAGCACTTATATGCCATATAATTTACTTTGAAATGTTTTAATCTCCAAGCCTGCTAGCAAGTACAAGAACTGCTTAAAAGCTATTCACCATCTTTAAAAGATTAACTTGTATTTCTGATTTTATTCTTCCTTGGGTTAAGAAGCGTTCCACCTGAAATTCTCTCCACATTTTGCTCTCACATAGACCACAGTCCCAACTTTTAACACCTGAATTTTTGTTTGTTCCAATATTTGTTTCGCTAAGGCATCTTCCACTTCCATTTTTATTTACATAATGTATCACCTATTCAACATTATGGCACAAAAACCATACTTGTAATTTCTTTTTAATAAGAGTTTAAATGGTATTTTATCATCCTACCTGTACCATTAAAAAAACCCATTATTTTTAGTATTAGGATATCTAGTGTAATTCTCCTTCCAGATTCTTCCAGTGCATTACTAGCCCAGGATCACAGGTCCTAATATCTGATCTGATATAATTAAGTGATTTTCTTTTTAAAATGGTCAAATCGTGGATCAGCTCTGAATTATCTGGAGGGTATGTGGAACACTCTTGACCAATGAAGGCACATACACCTCCCTTACTGGCTGGAAAAAATTCAAGAGATACATGGTTTTGCAACACCAGAGTTCTAAGAGCCACTATTTCTGTTATAATTGGGTCTAGAGAGTTAGTTTGATCAGACATGTGGCTGGTTAACATTTTCCCAGTTTAGGTTTTTAACTCACAAACTTTATAGAACATACATATCTCTCAAATCCAAAAAGAAATTATAGACTATACATAGACAATGAAGAATGTTTAAATTCATAGAAATAAGTGTATTCATTATCAAAAGAATGAAAATAAATAAACTAGATATTCAATATAAAAAGATAATAAGCAATAGAACAGTGATTCTCAAACTTTTTGGTCTAAGAACCCCTTTATATTCTTAAAAATTATTGAAGACCTCAAAAGCTTTTGCTTACATGAGTAATATCTATCAATATTTACCATATTGTAAAGTAAAACTAAGAAATAAAAATGTTTCATTAATCCCCTTAAAATAACAATAACCTATTATGTATAACATAAACATGTATTTTAAAAAAAATGACTGTTTTTCCAAAAGAAAAAAATGTATTGAGAAGAATGGCATTGTTATACATTTTGGCAAATCTCTTTAGTCTCTAGCTTACTAGAAGACGGCTGGATACTCATATTTTCTTGGTCATTCTGTTGGTTTCAATGTCATATGTCAAGTAGCCTCTGGAAAACTCCACTATATACTTTTGAGAGAATGAGAGTGAAAAAAGTTAAATAAAGCCTTAGTATTGTTATTATGAAAATAGTATTGATGTGAATCCCCTGAAAAGGTCTTCGTGATCCTTGAACTACATACTGGAAAAAAAAAGTTGCAAAAGAATAAACCTAAGGAATGCGAAAAGGAATAAAGGTAAGAGCTGAAAAAAATTAGAAAGCAGTAGAACCAGTAAATCCAATTCCCTGGAAAACGGAATTAAAAGGTAGACCTTTGACAAGTGTAATCGTGAAGAAAGAAAACAAAAATATAATGTTTAAAATGTGATCAACTATAAACATAGAAAAACTTGAAAATATCAATGTATTTCGTTGGATTATATATTTTATAATCCTCTAGGAAAATACTAATTATTAATATTGCTTTAAGAAGCAGAAGAGAACTGGAATAGACCAATAACCATGGTCGAAAATGAAAAAGTTCACAAATAATGACATCCAAAAATGCCCCAGGTTCACATAGTTTTATAAGAAAATTCTAACAACTTTTAAAGAATAGCTCTTTCCCTTAACTATAAGTTGTCCTAATACACAGTAAAATACAGAAATTGTACCAATTCATTTTACAAACTTAGATAAATCATAAAAAAACATGACAGAAATAGTACATAAAACTATAAACCCAAATCATTTGTGACGGCACAACTTTTAAATAAAGTACTTATAATTTTTATATACCAGTATGCCACATTTCATCATGACCAAGCAGATTCCTAAACATCCTGTCTTAATCAGGAGGGGGATGTTATAAATTCTGAATAATTCTAGAGATTGACACAAAAATGCAAGTTTAAATAATTTTGTTAAAAAGTTAAGAGTAACCACTAAGAGAATACAAATATAATGTATAACTTCTAAAGCTCTAGAGAAAAAATATTTAAATCCTGCAAAAGCTTTAAAAAACCATGACATATAGTAAATATAAAGTAGGATTGCAAGATCAGGTACAAACATCATAAACACATTAAATTTAATTGTATTAAATTCACTTCCTAAAAGAAAAATAAATAACTGGTTTGTGTCAAAAAGCAAAATTTTGGTTTCTTAAAAGAGACAAAACTAACATAAAATAGAAATAAAGGGATGAAAAAAGATACATACACTAGGTCAGTGATTCTCAGAGTGTGGCCTTTGCTCCAGCTGCATCATTACCACCAGTAACTTGTTAGCGATGTAAATTCTAGGGCCCTATCACAGACCTACTGAATCAGAAACTGGTGGTGGGGCCCAGAAATCTGCATTTTAAATAATTTTTGAGGTGATATGGATGCCCACTCACGTTTAAGAACCATTGCTCTAAACGCTAACTAAAAACCAGCAAAAAACGGTAAAGACTACCATCAGACAAGATATAATTCAAGGCAAAAAGAGACAGAGAAATTCCATATTGATAATGAGTAAAATCCACCAATAAGATACTAATATCTTATAAAATGTTATACATTTATAGCAACAGCTAAATCAAAAACATTTAGACATATAAGGAGAAATGAACAAAACCAGCATCATAAAGAGACACCAATATTTCTCTCAGAGAAATGGGCAAATAAAATAGATTAAAAATAAGGATATGAAATATTTTCATTAAAATTTAAAAACTTGATATAATAAGGAACTTCATATCTAATAAGTAAGCTCTTTCTAAATGTCTGGGGGTTAAATAGGAACTCAAATTTAAAATTATAAAATATGACTAACGAGTAACAATAAAATCTCTACACTTGAAAACCTGGGGGGATGCAGCCAAAGCAGTACCCATGGGAAATTTCAGAATTTTAAAAGCTTTTAGAAGAGATAAACAAGTAAATAAATGAACCACACATTCCACTCAAGAAGGTAGCACAAAAACATAATGAACAAAGGAAGTAAAGGAATCAAAGATGATAGAAATGAAGTAGAAAATTTCTCGCCACTATAGACTTCTCAATTAGTAAAGCCAAGGGTCCTTTTTTTAATACCAATAAAATAGACAAACTTCTGGCAAGGCTAATCATGAAAGAAGGTGAACACAAAAAAAATCAAGAATGTAAAAGGGGATATAACTAATAAGACAGATTAAAGACTAGACTGCTGTATACAACATTGGAATCTAAGTGAAATGAGATTTCCTAGTGAAATATAAATTCTCAAAAACAGCACAACTGGACTCAAATAGCATAATCGGATTCATTACGTTTTCTACAAGAAATTAATAAGGAGTCATTCTTCCAACCCCCAATCCTGGCCCAAGGCCCCAGATTCAAATACTTTCGGGGGTTAATTCTACCAAACCTTCAATGAACACATGATTTCTGTAGACAGAGAAGAATGAGCAAGCTTCCCAATTCATTCTACTAGGCTAATAGTCATTAATCTGATATCAAAATTGGACTGAAATACTTCCCCCCAAAAAATAACAAAATTTAATAACCAAATTAACTTGAATATACAGATATAAAAATAACAACCATGACCAAGTAGAGATACAAAAGTGGTTCAACATTAGAAAATCCATTAATGTAACTTATTTCATTCATTTTTTTAATTCAATAAACACTTACTGAATGCCTACTGTGTGCCAGACATTGTTCTAGGTATAGGGAAAGTGGCTCACAACAGTAAAAAACCAGAGTCTTTGCCCTCATGGATCTTATAAACTAGTGGGAAGAGGAAGAAAACAAACAAAATAATTTCAGAGTATTATCAATTCTGTGAAGGGTATGTGCACTGTGATGTAATAATAATAAGTGGGTAGGGAATACATATTTAAATAGTTCTTTTGTAATATTTTTTTATATATTTGAGTTGAATCCTGAGGATGGGGAGGAACTTTCCAGAAAGAGGAAATAGCTGGAGCAAAGTACCTGAGGCAGGGAAGAACTTGGAGGTTTGAGGATCAAAAAGAAGTCTGGTATTGCTGAGGCAAAATGGAGCAGAGAGGTTAGAGATGAGGTTAGAGAGGTGAGTAAGGGGATTATATAGGGCAGGGGTCTGCAAACCATGGCCCATGAGCCAAATCTGGCTTGCTATCTCTTTTGTAAATAAAGTTCTATCTTAACACAGCTAAATCCATTCATTTAAATATTGTCTTTGGCTGCTTTTGCAATACAATGGCAGAGTTGAATAGGTGTGACAGAGACACATGTAGCTGTCAAAGACAAAAAGATTTACTATCTGGCTCTTACAGACATAGGGCCCTGTGGACCCCAGTAGGAGGTCTGGATTGTCCTCTAGGTGCAGTGGGGAGCCACTGGAGAGATTCAAATGGGCGAGTGGCATAATGTGACTTCCATTTTAAAAAGTCATCTTTGAAATCACAATATTGGTTACCTTCAGAGTCGGATACTGACCAGGAGAATGCATGAGGGAGCGTTTTGGGGTGCATGAAATATTCTATGCCTTGATCTAGCGGGATGGTTAGATAGATGATAGATAGATAAATATATACATATATATACATATGAAAAATGTATCAAGCTGTATTTTTAAGACTTTGTTACTTTGCTGTATACACATTATACCTTAAAAGTTTTAAAAGCACAAAAATGTACTATAAACAAAGATAAGAGAAAAGGGACAGAGTATACGAAAATAATTTACAATATATGGCATACAAAAACTTAAAACCCATTAGTAAAGAAATCCTATAAATTAGTTAGGAAATGTAACAAGCTATAATTTAAATATAGTACAATATGAGAAAATGGATAGATAGATAGATAGATAGATAGATAGATAGATAGATAGATAGCCTATCTATATCTATACATATATTCATTGGAATGTAAATTAGTACAACCTTTTCAGAAAATGATTTGTCAATATCCGTCACATTAAAAAAGTCAGATACTTTAAACTAGCAATTACACTTCTAGGAATCCATCCATTCAACAGAAATGCTTAAACATAGTGTATATGTGTATACCCTAATGAGCTTCAGCCCTGAATCTAAAACAGAAAAAACAATAACTGCCTAAAATTACAAATTACCTATTCACAAGGGAATGATTATATAAATCATTGTACATCCGTACCATGGAAGAGTGTATGAACAGATGTACATTAAAGATGCTTAAGACAAGTGGAAATAGCAAATCACACAACACCATATAATTCTTTTTTTGTTTTTTTTCAAAGATACACACCAAATGGATGACAGTTTGGAGTTTTGAGAAGACAACTGAAGGCATAAGAGGAGGGAAAGGAGTCTTTCACTCCACCCCAACATTTTATTAAAAATTTCAAACACTGAGCAATCCTGAGTGAATACCAGTATACCCACTTCTAGATTTTGTCATCAAAATTTTACTATACTTGGGTCTTACATTTTTAATACAACATACTTTTTTAAACTTTTGGATTTTTAGCACATGGACATTGCCTTTTGTAATAAAAGTATGGTTTCAATAATGAATAGATATTACTTTCACAACCAGAAAAGTAAAATATATTTTTACAAATTAGTATTCCCCTTTTAATTCTTCTTCTAGAGCACCAAATTTTCATTTATATATTCAATTCTAAAAATAAAAATAATCAACAGAATAGTGATGCACTGTTGCCTTATTCCACGCTTGAAATTAAAAAATATTATTCCATTATTTCATCCCTGAAATTACTATCTTGCTTTTAAAGCTTAAGTTATTTAAATCATCCTTGGTTACACGTTTCTAGAACATCTTTTTTCCTTTATAACTGGATATTAGTTTAATTGCACGTTTTTGACGCAGTTATCTTTTCACTCTCAAGTTTGTTGCTCTTACACATCCTAGTAAGATTATCTATGGTCTAGTATTATGACTGCAATATTAAACAAAACAAAACAAAACCCTGAAAAGCAGTCAACGTAGAAAATTATCATCTTTCCCCCTCCAGTACTTTCGCTTTATTTTTTGCATTTTATGTCTTCCCCATTCCATACACGTGCATGCTTATAGTGCTATCATTCCCCTTACTTCCATCTCTTACGGATAAAATATATTTGAGAGCAGTTGCTGATGATGAGCTGGCATTTTCTGGTTAACTTCCTACTTCTGATACAAAAGAACTGAACTTCTCTGGTCAGTATTGCATGTTAAAAATGAGAATTCCAAGTCTTCCCCAAAAAATCACCCGTTCTAAAAGCCATATTTACGTAACAGCTACACTCAAAGACATACAAATGGCGTTTCATTAATGTAAATTATTAAGGAATAAATCACAGAACATCCTTTTTTGGAAGGTTAAAATATGCAAAACCACAAATATTTACAACTTTTACACCAAATTCAAACCTATACACTTTCCAACTAACACAGAAAGTACTATTTCCACAATTGGAATGGGAATGCCATTAAGATTAATTTCACTTAAGTCAAACATGTAATGAACACATGAGGAATAATAACCGCGACACCAGTGTGTTTGCCAGATTAAATTTAAGATGTATTCTGAGACTTCCTGAGCTGCTACTTACACAATCAAAGCAAGACACAAGCCGTGCAAATTTTATTAAGGGACCATCTCTCCGTCACTCGTGAAAAAATTTTGTCTACTATCACTCCCAATGAACAATACCAAAGCACCTTCGTTTCCTTTCCCAATAACGCAAGCTCTCGAAAACTATTTTTTAATCTCTCAGTCGTTCCCTCCAATTACTTACTGTTAAAATTGTGTTCCTCAGGTTGCTTGTTGGTTAACCAGATATCTCCATACGGATCTTCATTATTCCACAGGGCTAGGTAATGACTTTTCCCGCCCCTTAAAGGCCTCTCCGGTATCTCCTCATGCGCACTATTTCTGAAGGGAGTTTCTAAAGAAATAGTTTCCAAGGTCTCCCCACAGTGGACGTTATCCATGCATAGGATCCCCTGGCCTAGCCTTCTCTCGTTGTAAAGACAAGAGACTCTGAAAATTTTCATTTCTATGCCAACTTTAAGGATATTTTTATATACGAGAAAGTTCAGACTGGGGTCCAGGTAACACTTCTCCTGGTACACCCCGTCCGAGATCGTCACATCATAGCAGTAAAGGGGAGGTTTGGGTATCGTGTCTCGTGGCTCATCCTCTAACAGGTACCTTTGGACTGCCAGCACAGCGACAGGCACCACCTCCGAGGGGGTGACCCACTGGAGAGGCGAGTCCATTATTTGCTCAAGAACCTTTTGGATCCAGGACCTCGGCCCTTGGGCATTGGCCCTTCGGATCACTCCTCCAGGGACCGCTGCCCGATTTCTCTCAGGGTTCCGCCGGTCCGGCCCAGCATGTGAGGGGCCGGCCTGAGGCTGGTCTAACTCACCAGACATTATGGGGAAATTGCGTACCCTCTTCCCACCCAAAAGCTAGTTTGTCCAGTCCGAAGCTGAGGGACTAAGAAACCGCGCGCTTGAGAGACGAACGCTACTCTGCCCCGGCTGACTGGAAAGGCGCCGCTCCTATCACAACTGCAAAGACCTTCCGCGCGCGCTCATCAACTCTCACGCCCCGCCCCCGGGTTGGCGCTCTTCTGAGGCGCGGTTACTAAGCATCACACACGTGGTTACGTAGCAGGTCCTCGGACCTGGTGCCCGCTGGATTGCTAGGGGAGGAAGAGGGGGGAAAAGCCTTGGTTGTCATGGTTCCCAAAGCATACGGAGGGGGAGGGGAAGGAGCGCTCTTGGCTCTTCTAGAAAGGAGTGTGTCGAGAGGCTGTGGAAAAGAGAAAGTGGCTAGAAAGTGGCAAGTAATCATAGCTCAGGGTTTGGGTGGCTTTGGCCTTGAACCAGCAACGAAAGTAAATTAGAGTTGGTTAATATACATGAATGTGATAACATGGGTCCCCTGTAGTGTGAAGGAAACAAGATAATATATGCACAGCCTTCAGGACAGTCCCTAGCACAAAAAGTCCTCCATAAATGTTAGTTGTGATTGCTATTAGCATTAGCATAATTGAGTGCAGGATGGGTGAATTGGTGATTAAGTGCTAATGAAAACAGAAAATTAGAGAACTCGCGTGGTGAAGAGCTGTCTTTAGATTCCTTAAAATGTACTTAGGTTTTATACAATACCTGGCTAAACATAAATAGGATATAGAATTTCAGAAACTGCATTTCTAAACTACAAGGAGTGTGTATGGAATGAATGCAAAGTAAAAAGGCTGATAAAAATAGAATTGAAAATAAAACATTTGTTATGTGTACCCAGATGTGCCAGTGTACACAGAATATAATAATTGCTGTAAGAATCCATTTCAAAATGGTTATAGATTTGTTTAGATTATATTAATCTCCCTTTGCTCTCCATTTCATCATTATTTATTCACTAATTCTGAAGTTCCTACTATGAGGCAAGCACTGTTGTAGGCCGTTGGGGTTAACAGTAGTCGGGCTCCTTTAATCAAGCTTCTTTTCATTGCCATTATTAATATTTAGCTAATTTACTCATTCTACACATATTTCTTGAATATCTGCTCTGGGCCAGGTACAGTCTTGCTATGGAGACAAAAAACATAATAAGGGGAAAGGGAGCGGAGAAGGCAGGAATTAATATTTTATATAGCGTGTAATTAGGGAAAGGATCTATATTGAGATTGAACAGAAACCTACAGGAATTGAGGGATTGAGTATGTGGTTAACTTCTGAAAGGGCATTTGTATCAGAGGGAACAGTTAGAGTAAGTTTTATGAGACAGCAGAATGCTTGATATTTTGAAGGAAATGCAGAAGTTCAAAAAGTGCTAGCTATTGTTACTATTATTCTAAAAGGCAGATAAAGACATAACATAAAATCGTAGAATGCTAGAACTATAGGGAGCCATTAGGTACCCACTAATTCAGTGTTCTTCAAATTATGAATTGTGAGGCATTAACAGAGTCATGAAGTCATTTTACTGGGTCACTACCAACAAAAATCTGAAAAAGAATCAAGCAGAACATGTCAAAGTGCATTGCACATGCAAGGATGAGGAAGGCTTCATAAAATTTTTGTTTCAGATTTGTTGGTATGTATATGTGTATACTGGGTCGTGATGTAAAATGTCTTTATTTTTTAATTAAAGTTTATTGGGGTGACAATTGTTAGTAAAGTTACATAGATTTCAGGTGTACAATTCTGTAATACATCATCTATACTGAAGCCTAGAAAAGGGGACTAACATGACCAAGATCACCCAGTAATAAGTGACAGAGCATCAGAACTACTAGTCAGGTCTCCTGATTATCAAGCCAATGTTTTTTTCATGACATAATGTTGGACAAATCCTGGATTAGCCCCTAAATACATAATTTTTAATTTGAATAACCTTGTTTTGGTTATTTTTATTTTGGTTATTTTTACTTGAACAACCTTGTTTGATATTCTCACTTATTTAACTATCCTTTCATTTATTTGTCTTGGGTTTGCAAATCAGCGTCATTCCCTGGCCTTGGACGTTGGACATTGGAGGTACACTTGTAGGTTCATCGAATTCATAAGATTATGACAGTGTGGGTAGAGATCTGGGGAAAGAGGAAAAAAGTGGCATGATTAGTTGGTGCTAAAAGGATATGGAGAGTTCAGATGCTATCTCAAAAAGTATTTCGGTAAGCTCTCCAGCATCACCAAGGTAACAAAAGAGGGCCTGAGGGTGGGTGCCTGGCAACCAGAACACTACGACCTCGCGCTCAGTGCTGCCCTTTTCCAACATCTTTCCTTTTTAAGGCTGCTCTTGATGATTTCATTAACTAAATTGCCTCAATATACAAGGATGGATCCACATAGTTTATAATACCACCCCCCACCACCTCGTTGGAATTAAGGATGTTACTATGTCACCTTTCTATCAAATGTCAAATATGTTTTATTTGTTGGATGTGCATAAACAAAAGTCTCTTAACACAGGCTCACCATAACAGTAGTTCTGGACTCCTCAGTGTGTCAAACGAATGCTCATATTTGCCCCAATGCTTTTGGTTATCCTGAGCACATATTAGATGCATAATGAATGATTCATTCATGCTATTTCCCCCCTTCTCTTCTGTCCATTCAAATTCTGCTATTTTTCATAAAGGTCTCAGTGTGTTAGCTTTTCTTTTGAGTCTCTCTCTCTCTCTCTCTCTCTCTCTCTCTCTCTATATATATATATATATATATATATATATATATATATATATGTATGTATGTATGTATATATATATATATACATGTATGTATATATATATATACATATATATATATATTTGTAAGAGATTGGATTTTAGATTTGAACATTTTCAATTTATTAGATCTCTGTTTCCCTGATTATTAGAAAAAGGGTGACTTCCAGAAAATTTCCAGGATTCCACAGATTAATTTCTTTCCACTCATCTTAATGTGTCATCCTAATATGATGTATTTAGCATGCTTCAATGTTTATATTCCTCCTCTCAAGAATTTCTGTTTGTTGAAATATATGGCTAAAATTTGATGACATTTTGGGAATCTGAAAACCAGTATGTATACTGGGTTGCTTTACCTGAAATAAAGCTGAGCCAGAAAGTTGGTCCCCAATAAGCTATTTATCTAAAGATGACAGTGTTAGAGAAAGATAAATACTATATAATCTCAATTATATGTGGAATCTAAATAACAAAACAAACAAACAAAACAGAAACAAACTCATAGATACAGAGAACAAACTGATGGTTGCAAGAGGGGTTGGGGGTTGGGGAGCTGGGTGAAAAAGGTGAAGGGTTAAGAAATACAAATTTGTGGGGGCGGGGGCTTCTGGTCAAGATGGTGCAGTAGGTAAACACTGTGTTTACCTTCTCTCACAACCACATCAAAATTACAATTAAACTACAAAACAACCATCATTGATAATTGCCTGAAATCTTGCTAAACCAAAGCCCTACAACTAAGGATATGCAGAAGAAGCCACCTTGAGAGTGATAGGATGGACAGAGATGAGATGGGGAACAGGGTGGTTCCACACTCGACTGTGACCATTAAAAATTGGGAGGGATATCTCGTTGTGGTGGATCCCCTGGAGGAGCAAGGAGTCCCAGCCCGTCTGCAGCCCAGGGTTCCAGTGCTGGGGAGAGAAGTCCCCATAATTTCTGGTTGTGAAAACTGGCAGAGATTATGCCTGAGTGAGATGGAGGTGGCTGCAGTCCCACGTGCTCCTCTTAAAGGGGCCAAGCCAAGCTTACTCACCAATGGAATTACTAGCTCTGAGCTCCAGCATTAGAGCAGCAATAGGAGAGGCAGCAGGGATATATGGTGGGGAATTGAGTTATCTGGCCTCAGGACAGGGACTGGGGGGGCAGCTTTCTCCTGGATGGAGAAGCTGGCAGAGACCATTGTTTTTTGTTGACTCCCTCCTCCCCTCCCAGTGTGCAGAGGCAGGCAACTGCCATATCTGAGTCTCCATCAAGCTAGCTAAGGCCATTCATTTGCCATGCCTTAGTGATTCTGAGATACCACCCTGCCCAACTTTCAGACACACCCAAGCCACTTCCAGTGGCATTTTCATAGAAACTGCCTGGTTCATGCTGCAGAATTTCCTAAGGTCTCTCAAAGGTTCATGGAACCCAGACAGGCAGCATCTGTCTTGAGCATGTACCATACTTCTGGCTGAGCAGCCCTAAGCTCAGCACTAGCAACAGCCAGCCTTGGTTTGAGGCTTGGCCTCTCAAGGCACTTCCAAGCATGGTACGGGCAGCAGCCATCTGCAGATTGCCTTGTGGCTCCTGCTGGGTGGCCCTGGGTGAGGCATGGACTGTGGCTGAACTTGACATGCAGTGGGTCCCCTCCCAGGTGGCCCTAGGGCTGGTGCATCCACTGGCCAGCTTCCAAATGAGCTGGGGCATCACCGAGCTGCCTCCAAGCACAATACACCCAAGGGGTGGATTGGGCAGGCACCAGAGCCCTGCTGAAGCAGATCCTGCTCTGTAGGGTCAGTTCCTGCACCACAGCTCCACAACTGTAGTCATGGCTAGGCCTCACAACCAAGGAGACCAAGGGTCAATATTTCCCATTAATGTGCAAATAGCAACCAAGGCTCAACTACAAGAGGAGGGCATATACAACCCACACAAGAGACACAGCTGGTGTGCATGGCTCAGGTGACTAGGAAGACTGTGCCACTGAGCCCCACAGCACACCTACTACAGAAGGCCACTCTATTAAGACTGGGAGACAGCACAGCCCTACCTAATACACAGAAACAATCACAGGAAACAGCCAAAATGGGGAGACAAAGAAACATGTCCCAATTGACAGAACAGAGCTCCAGAAAAAGAACTAAACAAAATTGAGGCAAGCAATCTATCACATGCAGAGTTCCAAACACTGGTTATAAGGATGCTCAATGATCTCAGTGGTAACTTTTACAAAGAGATAGAAACATAAAAATGGAGGTAGAAAACATAAAAAAGAACCAGTAAGAAATGAAAGATACAATAATGGAAATGAAGAATACATTACAGGGACTCAACAGTAGATTAGATGAAGCAGAGGATCGAATAAGCAATTTAGAAGATAAAGTATCAGAAAACACCCAATCAGTACAGCAAAAACAAAAAAGAATCAAAAAAAAAAAAAATGAAGAGTTTAAGGGGTCTCTGGGATAACATCCAGCATACCAACATTCACATTGTAAGGGTACCAGAAGAAGAAGAGAGAGAGCAAGGAATTGAAAACCTATTTAAAGAAATAATGAGAGAAAACTTCCCTGACTTGGCAAAGGAAATAGATATACAAGCCAAGAAAGTGCAGAGAGTCCCAAACAAGACGAATTCAAAGAGGCCCACACCAAGACAAATCATAATTAAAATGCCAAAGTTTAAAGACAAAGAGAGAATCTTAAAAGCAGCATGATAAAAGCCATTAATTACCTACATGGGAGCTCCCATAAGACTCTCAGCTGATTTCTCAACAGAAACTTTGCAGACCAGAGGGGACTGGTAGGAAATATTCAAAAAGATTACTCTACCCAGCAAAGCTGCCATTTAAAATCAAAGGACAGATAAAGAGCTTTCCAGCAAGACGAAGCTAAAGGAGTTCATCACCACCAAATCAGTATCTCAGAGGGACTTCTTTAAGACAAAATTAAATAAATAAATAAATAAACAAATAAATAAATTGAGTGATAAAATGACAATAACTACATACATATCAACAATTACTTTAAATGGATTAAATGTGCCAATCTAAAGATAGGAGGACTGAATGTCAACTGTAATTTAATATATATGGTCACAGGATGTGGAGTACAGCATAAGGAATAGAGTCAATGGAACTGTAACAGCTATATATGATATCAGAGGGGTAGTAGATTGGGGGAGGGGGTTATTATCACTTTGTAAGGGGTATAAATGTCCAACTATTACGTTGTTTTGTACACCTGAAACTAATTTTAAAAATATTTTTTAAAAAGATAGGAGGGCTGAATGGATAGGAAAATAAGACCCTTACATATGCTACCTACAAGAGACTCACCTCAGATCGAAAGACACACACACATACTGGAAGAAAGGGATGGAGAAAGGTGTTTCATGAAAATAGAAACAAACAAACAAGAACAACAACAAAATGCTGGGGTAGTAATGCTTATACCATACAAAACAGACTTTAAAACAAAGACTATAACAAGAGACAATGAAGGACTTAGTAATCCCACTTCTGGATATTTACCCAAAGAAACCCCAAACACTGCTTCAAGTTACATCCATATTTTCATTGCAGCATTATTTACAATAACCAAGATCTGAAGGCAACCTGGGTGTCCCTGAATGAATGAATAGATAAAGAAGAGGTGGTACATACATACAATGGAATATTACCCAGCCATAGAAAAGAATGAAATTTTGCCATCTGCAACAACATGGATGGACCTATAGGGTATTGTGCTGAGTGTAGTAACTTAGACAGTGAAAAACAAATGTCATATGATTTCATTTATAAGTGGAATCTAAAGAACAAAATAAACAAACAAATGAAACAGAAACAAACTCATAGATACAGAGAACATTTTGATGGTTACCAGATGGGAGGAGTTGGGGATGCATGGATGAAACAGGGGAAGGGATTAAGACATATGAATTGGGTATTACAGAGTAGTCATGGGGATGTAAGGTATAACATAAGGAATATAGTCAATAATATTGTAAAAACTATGTATGGTGTCATATGGGTACTAGATGTATCGGAGTGATAGGTGGTGGGGGTTGGGTGCTGTGTGAAAAAGGTGAAGGGATTAAGAAACACAAATTTGTAGTTACAAAATAGTCTTAGGGATGTGATGTATAGGGAATATAATCAATAATATAGTAATAAGTATGTATATTGCCGGTGGGTACTAGTAAGGGGGATCATTTTGTACATTACATAAATGTCTAACCACTGTGTTGTACACCTGAAAATAATATAAAACAATTTTGAATGTCAAACTTTAACTGAAAAATTTTAAAAAGGGGGGAAATGTAAACAAGAGTAAGAGGTTCAAAGTTCCAGGTATAAAACAAATAAGTCTTGGGGGTGTAATATACAGCATAGGAAATATAGTCAATGATATTGTGATAGCGTGGTACTGTGTCAGATCATTGCTGGACTTATCATTGTGATCATTTCTTTAGCATAGGGAATGTAATCAATGATGTGGTAATAACTCTATAGTGCCAGGTGGGTACCATTGACTAACTATGATGTAATATTGTATGTTAGCTGTATTTTAATCAAATTATTTTTAAAAAGTACAAATTGGTAGTTACAACATAATCATGTGGATGTAAAGTACAGCATAGAGAATATAGTCCATAATGTTGCAACAACTATGTATTGCATTGGTGCAAAAGTAATCGCGGTTTTTGCAATTATTTTTAACCTTTTTTAAACCGCAATTACTTTTGCACCAACCTAATATAGTGCCAGGGGTGTACTAGAATAATTGAGGGGAATCGCTGCATAAGTTATATAAATATCTAAGCAGTATGTTGTTGTACATCTGAAACTAATATAAGATAATACTGAATGTCAACTGTAACTGAAAAAAAATTAAAAATGAAATATGCATAACTGCAAAAAATAAAGATTACTGTTGATTTTTAAAATGACAGTTTTATTGAAATGTAATTCACAGAACATATACTCATAATTCACTCATTTAAAGTGGAGAATTCGATTGTTTTTAGTATACTCAGAATTGTGCAGTCATCTCCAGAATCTAATTTTAGAACATTTTATCGTCCCATAAAGAAACCCTATACATATTAGCAGCCATTCCCAATTCCAACTCCTTGCTCCAGACACTGGCAACCATTAATATACTTTCTGTCACTATGGATTTACCTATTCTAGACATTTCATATAAACGGAAACATGCATTGTGTCTGGCTTCTTTCACTTAGCATAATGGTTTCAAGGTTCATCCATGTTGTAGCATATTTCATTATTTGTTTTTGCTGAATAACATTTCATTTTATGGTTATATCACATTATGCTCATCATTTCATCAGCTGATGGACATTTGGATTATTTCTACTTTTCACTATTATAAATAAGGCTGCTATGAATATTAATGTATGAGATTTTGTATGGACGTGTTTTCAGATATCTTGAATAGAAATCTAGGACAGAAATTGCTGGCTCCTATAGCAAATCAATGTTTAACTTTTTTTTTTTTTTTAAGATTTTATTGGGGAAGGGGAACAGGACTTTTTTTATTGGGGAACAGTGTGTACTTCCAGGACTGTTTTCCAAGTCAAGTTGTTGTCCTTTCAATCTTAGTTGTGGAGGGTGCCAGGACATTTTTTATTGGGGAACAGTGTGTACTTCCAGGATTGTTTTCCAAGTCAAGTTGTTGTCCCCATTCAGTCTTAGTTGTGGGGGGCGCAGCTCAGCTTCAGGTCCAGTTGCTGTTGCTAGTTGCAGGGGGCGCAGCCCACTCTCCCCTGTGGGAGTCAAACCGGCGACCTTGTGGTTGAGAGGACACGCTCCAACCAACTGAGCCATCCTGGAGCTCAGCTGCAGCTCAGTTCAAGGTGCCGTGTTCAATCTTAGTTGCAGCGGGCGCTGCCCACCATCCCTTGCGGGACTCGAGGAATTGAACCGGCAACCTTGTGGTTGAGAGCCCACTAGTGCATGTGGGAATCGAACCGGCAGCCTTCGGAGTTAGGAGCACGGAGTTCCAACAGCCTGAGCCACCGGGCCGGCACAATGTATAACTTTTTAAGGAACTGGCAAACTTCCTTTCAAAGTTTTACACAATTTTACATCCCCACCAGCAATATATAAGACTTCCAATTTTTCCACATCTTTGCCAACATTTGCTGTTGCCCATCTTTATTTATTGTAGTCATCCTAGTAGGTGTGAAGTGGTTCTACTGTGGTTTTGATTTGCATTTCTGTAATGACCAGTGATTTTGATCATCTTTTAATGTGCTTATTGGTCATTTTTATATTTTCTTTGGAGAAATGTCAATTCAGATCTTTTGCTTATTTTTAAGTATATTTATCTTTTTATTTTTGAATCATAAGAGGTCTACAATGTAATTGATATATTGTAGATACAAGTCCCTTATCAAATATATGACTTGCAAATATTTTCTCTGATTATGGGTTGTCTTTTCACTTTCTTGATAGTGTCCTTCACAGAATAAAAATTTTCAATTTATGTATGTACTGGAGGTGCCAAAAAATGTATACACGTGACTTGTATTCATCTTTTGTTATTGGTATATATTGAGTATTTCAATTTTAAAACAGTTTTGTCCTTTCTTAAAATGTGTATACTTTTTTTCGCACCCTCTGTATATATATTTTTTCTCTTGCATGTTCTTTTGGTGTCATATCTTTGAAACCATTGCCTAATCCAAGGTCAGCAAGATTTACGCTTATGTTTTTAATGAAAAGTTTTATAGTTTCGCTGTTCAATTTCGAGTTAATATTTTTATGTGGTGTGAGGTAGATGTGCAACTTCATTGTTTGTCTTGTGGGTCTAGATGTTCCACCACCATTTGCTGAAAAGACTTCTTTCCCCATTCAGTTGTCTTACCACTCTTGTCAATAAATCAATGGACCATAATTATATAGCTCTATCTTATGCCAGTGCCACACAGTCTTGCTAGCTCTAGCTTTGTAGTAAGTTTTGAAATTAGGAAGTGTGAGTGCTCCACCTTTGCTTTTCTTTTTCAACATTGTTTAAACTACTCTGGGTTCCTTGATTTTCACGTAAATTTTAGAATCAGCTTATCAATTCCTGCCAAAATGGCAGCTGGAATTTTGAATTGCAGATGGTAGTTTATTTATTTAGTTTTTCCAGCTTTATTTAGATATAATTGACATATAGCATTGTTTAAATTTCGGGTGTACAATGTGGTGATTTGATACACAAATGCATTGCAATTTTTTTGTTGATGTTGTTTTGGTGAGATCATTTAAGATTTACTCTTTTAACTAACTTTCAAATATTCAATACAGTATTATTAACTATAACCACATGCTGAACATTACATCCTCAGTACTTATTCCTCTGATAACTGGAAGTTTGTTGCTTTTCACCAATATCTCCTTATATACCCCACTCCACAGCCTCTGACAACCACCAATCTATTCTCTGCTCTATGAATTTGGCTTTTGTAGATTCCATGTATAAGTGAGATCATACAGTATTTGTCCTTCTCTGTCTAACTTTTTTTACTTAGCCTAATGCCCTCAAGGTTCATCCATGTTGTCATAAATGGTAGGATTTCCTCCTTTTTATGGCTGAATTATATATATATATATATATATATATATATATATATATATATATATATATATATATATATATATTTTAAGAAAGGAAAAAAACTGTATTAATTGTAATAATGTATCCTATTAACAACAGATGAATACAAGTCACGTTTGACTTCTGCAGTTACAAGAGGTGCTCAAAGTGGTTGCCATCAGTATCCAGACATTTTTTATTACAGTGAACTGCTATTTGAGCATAGATACCATCTCTGAAAATGTGTATATATTTTTTTGGCACTCCTGTGTTTGTGTGTGTGTGTGTGTGTGTGTGTGTGTGTGTGTGTGTATTGCACATATATTTACAGTTTATTTATTCATTCAGCTGTTGATGGACATTTATGTTGTTTCCAAGTCTTTATTGTTGTCAATAATGCTCCAGTGAACATGGGATAGCAGTTATCCCTTCAAAATCCTGTTTTCGTTTTCTTCAGATAAGTACCCAGAAGTGGGATTGCTGCATCATAAAGTAGTTCTATTTTTAATTTTTGGGAAACTCCATGCTGTTTTCCATAGTGCTGCAACAATTTACATTCCCACCAACAGTATATGAGGACTCCCTCTTCTCCACATCCTAACCAGCATTTGTTGTCTTTTTAATAATAGCCATTCTAAAAGGTATGAGGTGGATCTTCTTGTGGATTTTTATTTGCAATTCCCTGATGGTTAGTGTTTGTTGAGCACCTTTTCATGAACTTTTTGGGTATTTGTATGTATTTGGAAAAAAAATATCTATGAGTATTCAGATTATTTACCCACTTTTTAAATGGATTTTTTTGTTGTTGCTGTTAGGTTTTATGAGTTTCTCATATTTTTTGGATATTAACCCTTATAAAATACTACATGGTTTGTAAATATTTTCTCCCATGCCATAGGTTGCTTTTTTACTTATTTTTTTATCATTTATTTTGCTGTGCAGAAGTTTTTAGTTTGATGTGGTCTCACTTGTTGATCTTTGATTTTGTTGCTTGTGAGTTTGGTGTCATATCCAAAAAACAATTGCCAAGATCAATATCAAGAAGCTTTCTTCCTATGATTTCTCCTAAGGAGGTTTATGTTTTTAGGTCTTACATTTAAGTTCTTAATTGATTTTATTTAATTTTTGTCAGTGGTGTAACATAAGGATCTAATTTCATCCTTATGCATATAAATATCCAGATTTACTAACACCATTTATCGAAGAGACTATCCTTTCCCCATTGAGTATTTTTGGCTCCTTTGTCCAATATTAGCTGATCTTATATACTTGGGTTTATTTCTGGGCTTCATGGGTATCAGTTGTAATGTCGCCTCTTTTATTTGTAATTTTATTTATTTGACTCTTCTCTCTTTTTTAAAATTTAGTCTACCTAAGTTATAGCCAATTTTGTTTATCTTTTTAAAAAATAGCTCTTAGTTTTTTTGATCTTTTCTGTTGTTTGTCTATTTTATTTATTTCTGTGCTAATCTCTGTTATTTCTTTTCTTCTGCTAACTTTAGGCTTAGTTTGTTCTTCTAGTTCCTTGAAGTGTAAAGCTAGTTGTTTTTGTTTGTTTGCTTGCTTGTTTTAATTTGGAATCTTTCTTTATCCTTAATGTAAATGATTATCACCATAAAATTTACACATAGAACTCCTTTTGCTGTGTCTCATAAGTTTTGGTGTGTTATAGTTCCATTTTCTTTTGTTGCAAGATAATTTTTTCCCTTTTGATATCTTCTTTGATACATTGGTTGTTCAGAAGTTTGTTCTTTAATTTTTATGTATTTGTGAATTTTCCAATTTTCCTCCTTTTATTGATTTCTAGTTTCATACTATTGTGTTAGGAAAATATAGTAGGTATGATTTTAGTCTTAAGTTTTTAAGACTTGATTTGTAATCTAACACATGATTTATCGTGGAGAACGTTCCATGAGTGCTTGAGAAAATATGTATTATGCTGCTGTTGAATGGAATGTTCTGTGTATGTTTATTAGGTACATTAGTCTAAAATATAGTTCAATCCAGTGTTTCCTTATTGATTTGTAAATGCTCTGTCTTAAACTTTTGACAATTTCATTATAATGTGTCTCAGTGAAGACCTCTTTATATTCAACCTATTTTAGGTTTTTGGGCCTCATAAATCTGCTTTTCCTCCTCATCTTCTTCTTTATTCATTTTACTCATCTTATTCTTTGCCATCTTAATCTTAAGATATCGAACCTCTTGAATGACAGCATTATTATCATCTTTGATCTATTCTCTTGAGTGATGTCCTACTGATCCTGAGACTCATAGAAAATGTGCTCCACTTCATCGGCATAAGGATAGCTTCAGCAGCATCATCTAGGGATTCATCCTCAGGAACTTCAAGAGGACAAAAGCAGTTAAGGAAGGAATTATATACCCACTTGATTGGCAAAAATTAAAAATCCTAGGAATGCCAAGTGTAGTAAAATATGTTGAGCAATAAAGTGCTGGTGGGAGTGTAAATTTGTTCAACCAGTTGTAAAGTTGAAATGTGTATACCATATGATTTCAAAATTCTCCTCCTTTGTATGTATATCCATGAGAGTAGTGTTTGTCAAAGGGAAGGATGATATTAATATTTTGTGGACAAAATGTAGTGAAGGGAAAAGCATTGAGATGAGTCTTCCATTTGTTGCTGCTTTCTCCCCTCAAAGAATTGTCCAGTTCACAGACTGTGTGTCATAAAGGCCAAACAAAAAGCAACCATTACAGGTTGCTGCACTCTTACTGGATTAGGAAGACCAAAACTGTAGATCACAGCTATGTTTCCCCCAAAATAAGATCTAGCCAGATAATCAACTCTAATGCATCTTTTGGAGCAAAAATTAATGTAAGTCCTAGTATTACATTATATTATATTAATTATATTACGTTATTGTATTATATAAGACCCGGTCTTATATTAATTTTTGTTCCAAAAGACCCATTAGAGCTGATTGTCCAGCTAGGTCTTAATTTTGGGGAAACATGGTATCAAGTGCCTGAGACTTGAATGTCCAAGTTCCCTAGGGAAAAAAAAAAGATAGCTACAAAAAAAAGTGTGATCAACATTCCACATGATACCTAGGAGTGGGATTGCTGGATCATAAGGTACTAGGTATCTATCCGGAGAAATCCAAAACTCCAATTCAAAAATCTTTATGCACTCCTATGTTTATTGCAGCACTATACACAATAGCCAAGACATGGAAACAACCGAAATGCCCATCGGTAGATGACTGGATTAAGAAACTGTTGTACATTTATACAATGGAGTATTACGCAGCCATAAAGAAGAAAGAAATCTTACCATTTGCAACAACATGGATGGACCTAGAGAACATTATGTTAAGTGAAATAAGTCAGACAGAGAAAGACAAATACCATATGATCTCACTTATATGTGGAATCTAAAGAAAAGAATAAGTGAATGAACTAATCAGAAACAGTTTTGGAGACATAGAGGAAAAAATGAGGGTTGCTAGAGGGGCAGGGGGGTGGGGATAAGGGGGAAGGTGAGGGGTTTAGAAAATAGTCGGTAACCACAAGATGGCCACGGGGTTTTGAAAATTAATTTGGGGAATGTAATCAATAATGTAAAGATGTTGTAGGGTATCCGATGGACATGTGTCCCATTTGGGAGACCACATCAGGGATGATGTAGATGCCTGATCTCTGCACAGTACACCTGAAGCTGAACAATAATGAATGCCAACTATAATTTTATATATATGTATATATATATATATATATATATATATATATATATATATATACATATATATATGTATATATATATATATGGTTACAGGAAGCGGAGTACAGCATTAGGAATAGAGACAGTGGAAATGTAATGGCTCTGTGCGATGTCAGAGGGATAGTGGATGGGGGGGGTTCACACAGTGTGAGGGATATAAATGATAAACATCTAAGTTTTGCTTTGTCTTGTGCACCTGAAACTAATAAAATTAAAAAAACCCAAAAAAACAACAACATTCCACATGAAATTTTCCCTTGAGGCACTAGCGGACTTTTAACGTGTGCCTATTCCAGGTGAGAAAGAAAGAAATGAAGCATAATGCTGCTGCTAAAATGCTAAAAAGCTAAGTAGATTCAGCAATATCACAGTGCTCAGAAAGCAAAAATAGGAATTCAGCAATCTCGCCAAGGGACCCTAGTAAATAACATAGTTTTTAAGTTGAGCTCCAGGAGAGATTACATTATATGAGTAGGGTTAAACTGTCAGTAAGCCAGCCTCAACTGCATCAAGAGGCTCTACCCCCACTCTGTCTGTTATTTAGAAATAAACATTTTTATCATTTTTTGAGGAAGATAACATTATCCAGAACCACTACAATTTTCCATACACAAAGTCCAGGATTCAATGAAAGTTTATCAGATATGCTAGGAAACAGGACCAAATGACCAAAAATTGAAGAAACAAGCTTTAAAAACAGACACATGATTGAAAAGTTGGAGTTAGCAGACATGGCCTTTAAAATAACTATAACTAATATGTTCAATAAATAAAGGGAATGAAAGATAATTTTACCAGACTTATGGAAATTATAAAATATAATCAAATGTAGATGCAAGAATAAAATAATAAAATAAACTTTGTTAAATTTATCTATTGAAATCTTAATTTCAGTTAAACAGACCAGAAAAGAGGATTAGTGGATGGGGTAATAGATCAATATCCAAACTAAAGCTCAGAAAAAAAATTTGGAGAATACAAAAAAGAGAATTAGAGATGTATATAATATAGTCTAAAGGTCTAACATGTAATTGGAATCTTAGAAGAAGAGAAAAAGAGGGCAAAAACACTATTTGAAGAAACACTTGCCAAGGATTTTCCAAAAACTGAAGAGAGGTCTCAAGCTACATATTCTAGAAGATAGACAAATCTGAAGCAGCATAATGACTGTGGCAGGCAGAATAATGCACCCCTGAAGATGACCATTGCCTATCCTAATCCTCATAACTGTGAATATGTTATGTTACATTGTAAAAGGGAATTAAGATTGTAAATGGAATTAAAGTTGTTAATCAAGTGAATTTAAGATAAGGAGATTATCTGGATCCAGTTGGGCCCTTAAAAGGAACAGGAAGGCAGCAGTTTTCGTTAATGAAACATGTGGTATGAGATTACTTGACTAACAACTGGTAGCTTTAAAATGGAGGAAGGGGCACATGAACCAAGGAATTCAGGTGGTCTCTGGAAGCTGCAAATGTCCCTCAGCTTACAGCTAGTAAGTAAACTGGGACCTAAACTCTGCAAGGAATTGAATTCTGTCAACAACTTGAATGAGGAAAAAAATGGATTCTCCCCTAATGCCTCCAGGACAGAATTCACCCTATTGACACCTTCATATTAGCCAGTGAGACATATACTAGACTTCTGACTTACAAAACTGTAAGAAAATAAATTTGAGTTGTTTAAATCACCAAGTTTGCAGTAGCTTCTTATGGTAGAAATAGAAATCTAATACAGCAAGAAAGGAAACCAGACATAGGTACATGGAGGTAGAACTGATAAATACCAGAAACAGAGAAAAATTTTTAAATAAGTAGAGAATAAAGACACGTTATTTTTGCAGGAGCAACATAACCTTGGCAACTGAATTTTCAAAAGAAATAATGAAAAAAGACAATGGTCTGATATCTTCAAAGTGCTGAAAAAATATGTTTCAACCAGGTAAAATTCTTTCAAAATGAAGTGAATCAAAGAAGTTTGAGAGAAACAAAAATTGATAGAATCTATCACCATCAGACACACACTGAAATAAATACTAAAGGGAGTTATTTAGGCATTAAAAAAAATCTAAATGGAAACAAGGCAATTCATGAAGGAATGAAGAACACTAAAAAGTGTTAATATGAGTAAATCTACATGAATATTAGCTATTCTAAACAACAACAAAAATATCTTTTGAATTTTAAAACATAATATTAAAATACATGATAATGACTTGGGTATTTATAATGCCTGATGTCACCTTAAAGTTGACTCTTCATTTCCCCCCCTCCCCACACCAATCAGATGTTAGTTTCTTGACTCTGCTCAAAGTTGATAGAAAACCTGAAGAGATCTAAGCATCAAATTTAGATTAATAAGTTTTGTGCTCACACACCACTCAAAACCCTATATATAGATTGCTTTACAAGCAATTTTTAATAAACTTTAATGTACAAATGAAGTATGTGTTACAAAATATGTAACACAAAACAAAGTGGAGAAGTCTCTAATAATAAAAAAGTAATAAAATACTTGATAACAGCACAAAAGGTGGGAGGGTATAAATGGAGTTGAAGTGTCATAAGGATCTTACTTTGCCTAGAAAGTGTTAAAAGTAATATATTAAGATAGATTTTAATAAGCGAAGGAGAGATGTTATAATAAGTAACTAAACTACTAATAAAAAATGTATCACAGACAAGCTACAGAAGTGTTAAAAATAAAATAACAAACTACTTGATTAAGAGAAGGAAGTTAAGAAGAAAAAAATAAAGAAGACAGAGCAAACACAAAACAAATAGTAAAATGGTAGATGAAAAACCATATTTCCCAGTAATCACATTAAATATAAATGGGGTAAGTACTCCAATTAAAAACAAAGTATTGTCAGACTAGATTAAAACAACAAACTATAATTATGTGTGCTTATAAGAAACATGCTTAAATCAGACATAGAAAGTTTGAAAATAAAACTGTTGAAAAAGATATACCTTTTGTTTTATTGATGGTTTCCTTTGCTGTGAAAAAACTTTTTTGCTTGATGTCATACATATGTTTATTTTTTTCTTTTACTTCCCTTGCCTATGGGATACATCAGTAAAAATATTACTCAAGGTAATGTCTGCAAATTTACTTCCTATATTTTCTTCTAGGAGTTTTATGGTTTCAGGTCTTAAATTTAAGTCTTTAATACCCATTTTGAATTTATTCTCTGTTTAGTTTGCACCTGAAACTAATAAAAAATAGTTAGAAATAAATAAATCAAAGGGAATTTGCAGTTGGAGGATTACTGAATTGGACACAAAGGAATAAAGAAACAGAGGGACACACTCTTAAGATTTGCTCTTTAACGAATTAAATGTGTAACAGTAACTTAGAACAGTGCTTCATACATCGTAGCTGTGATCATTGTCGTGGGATACTAAACTGATAAATACATGCTTTATTTTTCCATTAGTATCACCATCTACATTTTAAGTTTTTGACTTTCCTGTTCTTTTTAAAGCATAAAATGTACGTTATCTGCCGTTTTACAGAAATTGAATAACTATGAAATAAGTATACAGAAATTTAAACCTAGAAAGAATCTAGAGCTCATGCAAATACCTAATTGTTATGATTTGCACCTTACATTTCTAAACATTAAGAGGCATGACATTATTTTAGCTAATATTGTATTAGAGGTAAAGTTAATTAACACCTGGGTATATCAAATTAAACTATGATGAAACAATTTAAAAAAGAAAAAGAAAAAAAGAAAAAAGATATACCATGTAAACATGAGGCAAAACAAAGCTGCTATAGTTATACTAATAACAGACAAATTAGACTTTAAGGCAGAAAACATTATGAAAAATATTAGACATTTCACACTGCTTTTTCAACAAGTTTAAATAACCTTAATTGGTATGCATAAAATAAAATAGCTCCAAAATGCATTAAATGAAAACTGACAGAGCTCTAAACATAAATACAGAGGGTGCCAAAAAATGGTACACACTTTTTAAGAAAGGAAAAATTGTATTGAAAATGTAATACTCAATATGTATCGAGAACAAAAGATGAGTGCAAGTCACGTTTGACTTCTGCAATTACAAGAGGTGCTCAAAGTGGTTACCATCAGTGTAATTTTAATACAGTTTTTTTTCCTTTCTTAAAATGTGCATACATTTTTTTTGGAACCCTCTGTAGATAAATCTTCAAGTATGTTTGAAGACTTTAGCACATCTCCTACAATAATTGATAAAATCAGCAGACGAGAAAAAAATGTATGGGTATAGGAGAATGAACAATAAGGTTAAAAAAATATGTCCTAGCATACAATATTGTGTGCAATAAATGTAAAATGCACATTGCTGTCAAATGTGCATGGACTATTGATCAAAATTGACCATATGTTGGGCCACACAGCAAGTCTCTACAATTTCAAATGGCTGGAATCAGAGTATGTTCTCTGACCACAGTGGAATTAAGATAGAAAGCAATAAAAACAATGATAATAGAAATCTCCAAATATTTAAAAGTTAAGCAATGTGTTTCTAGATAACCAAACTACAAAGAAGGACTCAAAATGGAAATTATAAAATACTTTAAACTAAATTATAATAAAAATATGACACTGCAACTTGCCCAGCACATCTAAAGTAGTGCTTAGAGAGAGTTTTAAAGCCTTTTCTGTATATATTAGAAAAGAAGAAAGGCTAAAAATCAACAATATAAACACCTACCTCAAGAAAGTTAAAAAATAGCAAATTAAACTACAAGAAAAGGAGAAGGAGGAAAACGATAAGACCAGAAATCAAAGAAATAGAAAACAGGCAACTTAGAAGATCAACAAAGCTGAAAGTTGGTTATTTGAAAGGACTAATGAAATTGATAAATCTGTAGCAATTCCAATAATAAAAACAGAGAAAGTATAAATTATAAGTATCAGTAACAAAAAGGAACATCAATACAGAATCTATTAATATAAATACTGAAGGATAATGAGAGGATATTAATGAACAATAACTTTTTTTTTTAATTTGGGAGGTGAACACACAATGTGATATGTAGATGATGTCTTACAGAATGAACAATAAATTTTATAATTCATATGAAATGCACAAATTATGTAAAAACTACAACTTAACCAAAACTGATTTCAAGAAGGTATATAAAATCCCAATAGTCTTATACATATTAAACAAAGTGGAATTTCTTCACAGTGAGTTCTCCCTAATATTTCAGGAAAAAAATAACACCAAGTCTTACTCGAACTCTTCCAGGAATTAGAGAAAGAAGGAATGACATATTTACCTACTTGTTTTATGAGGCCATTATAAGCTTAATACCAAAACCTATCAAGGACATTATAAGAAAGGAATACCATAGACCGAATCTCTTGTGAACTTTGAAAAAATCTTATGAAAAATATCAGCAATATAAATCTGGGGATTATAAGGATAATACATCTCAACAAAGTTGGATTTATTCTAGGAATGTAAGAATGGTTTAACATTCAAAAAGGGATAATATAATTAATTACATTAACAGAAAAGTAGAATATATGATCATCACAATAGATATATAAAAAGTCTGATAAAATTCAACACTTATTCATGTGAAAAACTCTTAGAAAAGTAGGAATGGAAGGAAAATTTCTTAATGTGTTAAAGGGTTTAAACAAACATATAACACATGGCATATTAACGGTGAAATATTGAAAGCCTTCCTTTTGAGATCAGAAATGAGATTTGGTTGTCTGTATTACCATTTCCAATCACCCTTCTACTGGATATTCTAGACAATAAACGAATGCAAAAAAGAGAAATGGACCTCACAAAGATTGCAAAGGAAGAAATAAGTGTTTGATTATTTACAGGTAACAGTTGTGTGTTTAGAAATTCCCAAAATATTTACAAATAAGTTATTAGAATTAATAAATAAATTTAGCAAGTTTGCTAGATATATGATCAGTATATATATTTGGTCAGGGTTCTCCAGAGAAACAGAGCCAGTAGGATTTATACAGGAAGAGATTTCGTATAAGGAATTGGCTCATGCAGTTAGGGAAGTTGAGAAGTTCCACGGTCTGCCATCTGCAGAATGGAGACTCAGAAAAGCCGATGGTGTTATTCAGTCTGAGTCTAGCGAGGGCAGGAGAAGATTGATGTTCCAGCTCAAGCAATCAGGCAAGAAGGTCTGAATTCTTCCTTCCTCTCCCTTTTTGTTTTATTCAGTCAGGCCTTCAACAGATTGGATGATGCCAACCCACATTGGGGTGGGCAAACTGCTTTATTGGTCCACCTATCCAAAAGCTAATTTCATCCAGAATGACGCTCACTGACAGACACAGAAATAATGTTTATCCAAATATCTGGCAACCCTATAATACAGTCCACTTGACATGTAAAATTAACCATCACAGTACACAAAAATGGTTTGTATTTACATATATTAGCAAAAAAAGAAAATAAAATGAAAGTACCATTTGTATTAGTTTCCAAAATCATCCAATATCAAAGATTAAAATTAACAAAAGATGTGCAAGACCACTACAAAGAAAACATTGAGAGAAATCAACATTGAGTTAAATAAAAATATAATTCTACACCGGTTACAAATTGGAAGACTCTTTATCTTAAAGATGTTAATTTTCCCTGACTTGATTCAAAGAAATAATTCCAGTAGGCTTATTTTTTATGGAAATTGACAAACGGATTATAAATTTTTTACGTAGAATTATAAATGGTAACAACAGTATAGAAAATCTTGTAGAAAAACAGAGTTTAATGATTTACATAAATCAAGATATTTTACAAAGTGATACTAATTAAACCCATTCTCTATTGTTGCAAATATACAAAAGTAGAACAATAGAAGAGTCCAAAAAGAGATCTACACATATACTGTCATTCAGCATATGACAAAGAATCCATAGCAATGGAGTGTCAGAAAAAATGGTCCTTTTGATGAGTGATTTGGATCAATTAATTGTGTTACCAAATAGATCCAAATTATCATTTGCATTTATTTCAAAGTATATACAAAATTACATCCGAATAGATTATATATTAAAAGTGAAAGGTGAAACAAATAAAAGCTATTGAAGATAACATAAGATGATGTCTTAATGACCTTGGTATAGTTAAGAATTGCTTTAAATGGACACATAAACCACTGACCCTAAAAAAGAAAAAATTCTACTTCAGTGAAATTAAGACGTTATTAAGAAAGTGAAAAGGCATGTCACAGAGTGGGAGAAAATAATTGCAATACTTACATCTGAGAAGCACATATTCAGAATAAATACAGAACTACAAATCAACAAGGAAACGACTACCAAATTAGTTTTTTAAATGACAAATCTTGACCAGCTGCATCAAAAATAGGATATCCAAATGGTCAATAATACAATAAAAAAGTGCTTAATTTTGTTAGTTACCAAGTAAATGCAAATTGAAATCATAATCAGATAATATTCCACAAGCATAATCAGATAATATTCCACAAGCATCAAGAATTCTAAAATTAAAAAAAAAAAAAGACATGGGGACTCTAATACACTGCTGGCAGGAGTGTAAACTGATACAATTATTTGGTAAAAATGATGGCTGTGTAGATTACAGCTTGCCATATTCCTTAGTAATTCCAGTCAGATCTATAAGTACAACAGAAATGCCAAAAGAAATGTATGAGGATGTTCATACCAACATTATCTGTAATGGCCAAAATTAATAAATAACCCAAATGTCTATCAACAATAGAGTGAACAAATTATGTTATATTCATACAAATTGTAGCAGCAATGGAAATTATTGCAGAGCTATTAGAAACAGCACGGATGCATTTCACAAATATAATATTGAGCAAAAGAAGCTAGATACAAATGAATATGCATGTATCATTCCATTTACATGAAGTTCAAAAATAGGCAAAACTCATGTATGGTGATAAGAGGTAGAATAGTGGTTTACATCATGGAGCTAATGACTGAAAGGGACGTTGGGGAGGCTCTGGGGTGCAGGTGATGTTTTATATCTTGGTCTGGGTGTTGGTTCCATGGGTATACTTATTTTGTAAACAAAAATATCAAGCTGTACATCTAATAAAAAATACCAAGCACTTTACTGTATGTATTTTATATTTCAATAAAAAACATTTACACAAAAATCTCTAACATACAGAACTGGAAAGGATGTGTGGAAATAGGAACTCTTGTATGTTTCTATTGAAATTTTGATTACCATCATCCCTTATGAACATTAAAAATTATATTTATGGAAATTTCAAATATGCCTATCATTGACCAAACAATTCCACTTCTGGGAATCTATCTGCGGTAGTCAGTAGCATTGTTTGCCTAATATTTCTGGTTTCCACACTAGATGTGTGATTGTATTATTCTCAACTTCCATGGATTTAGGTTTTTCCATTGACTGGTTTTGGCCAATGAAATTTGAGTGGAAGTGACATTACCACGAACAAAATAGAAATGACCAATGGTTGGGCAAAAACAACTTCCTTCCCCCCAAAAAACCTCATTAACAATTAAGTAAACTCAAATAATGATAATGCAATTTTATTTTTCACCTATTTGGATTTACAAATCAGAAAAAGAAAGACCGAACCCAATGTCAGCAATGGGGCAAGGAACTTGACACTGTTGTGCTCATGTCCCAGGTCACAGAGCTAGGAAGTGGGGAAGCCCAAATCAAAACCCACCACATCTCTGTATTCACAGTAGGTGGGCCTGCTCTCATTATCATTCAGTACTCACTAATGGTCTACCATCTCTGTGGTAGAATCCTTGAAAGTAGTTCCTTCATGAGCCATGCTACAAATTGTATCAAGAGCTATATTTCAAATCATTAATTCTCTCTCACTCTTCCTCCCAATTTGTGTTTGAAGAGTAGAAATTACAAACGTGTTGAAGCCAGAACTGCAGCTTGCATTACTAGTTGGCAATAAATAAGACTCCAAACCACCAGTCAACTAAAACACCATGTCTATAATGTAATCTTTTTGGATTCAGGGACAGTTGCTCTACCATGAGTGAAAAATAAGGAGAGTGGTGTTCAACACAATGGGGTTATTTTTGAATGTCATTTCCCCCCACCAAAAAAAATCATTTAACCATGCTACTCTTGAATTTGCTTCTTTTATATAATTTGATAACTCTCCATATCACTTCACACAGTTCAACTTCAATTATTTTATCAGGCAACTTTAGTATTCCATTGCATGTATGTGTGTATGTATATAGATACTATAATTCATACAGTATCATGACTGTTAAGAAAAGAAATTTAATATCTTTTCTCTCTCTTTCTTCGTTGTTCTCTCTCTTTATTTCTCTCTTCCTCTCCACAGTCTCTCTTTTCTCTCCTTGGAAAGCATAGAAATATTGATAAGTAGCAACTGCTGACCAGAGCTAGTCATCTACATAGGTAGATGACAAGGAAAACACACTCAGGGTAGTCAGGCAAGTAGTGACCAAAGATATATAGGCTGCACTGCTCAGCCATAAAAAATTCCATTCTTAACTAAAGACAAGGTTTTCTATGTGCGTTTATGTGTGAGAGGATATGATGTGTCTAATACAATGAGATATATCATTTTCAGTTCCTTGTCCTCTATTATAATACTGGGACCTGAAATAGAGGTGATAAGGAAAACACACTCCCACCAGTCAAATGACTTTTTTTATTTCTTTTTTTTAATGTTTAACATGTTTAATCATCAGGGAAGTCAGATTAAAACTACAATGTGATATCTATCCCCATTAAAATGGCTAAAATTAAAAAAATATATTTTTATTAAAAATATAATTAACATACAATATTATGTAGTACTCTACTCACCAGCCCCATGGAAAAAAATTCTATCGTCACCTAAAGAGAAGGCTGTGTGTGTGTGTGTGTGTGTGTGTGTGTGTGTGTGTGTGTGTGTGTTGACGTTTAGGTCTATAAACTTCAACAATTCTATTCTATTTGTTGTGGGTTGAATTGTATCCCCCAAAATGATATGATGAAGTCCTAATACCTGTTACCTGTGAATGTGACCTTATGTGGGAATAGGGTTTTTGCAGCTGTAATCAAGTTAAGATGAGATCATACTGGATAGGGATAGGCTCTAATCCAATATGACTTCTGTCCTTATAAGGAGACTAAAAGAGATGCAGAGACAGAGAAAGAGAAGAGAATGCCATAGGAAGACACAGATGCAAAGGGAGACAATCATGTGAAGACAGAGGCAGAGACTGGAGTGATGCCTTTATAAACCAAGGAATGCCAAGAATTGCCAGTAACCACCAGAAGCTTGAAGAGGCAAGGAAATGTTCAAAAAGAGCATTACCTGTTGACACCTTGCTTTCTAGCCTCCATAACTGTGAGAGAATAATTTTTTCTTGTTTTAAGCCACCTAGTTTGTGGTGTTTTGTTATGACAGCCCTACGAAACTAATATACTATTGATACATTTAAAAAATATTGGAAAGTAATTTTGAAAATGCTCCACAGAATATTTAACATCCTTCCATGCTCACACCGTTTATATCATTATTTTGCTAATCAGTTGCAGAAGGAATAATTTCTACATATCTTCAAATTTTAAATTTCATGTACTTTTCTGACTGTAAACATAGCATATGTGTTAGATGAGCAAATAGTAGGGAAAATGAGTGAAATAAGTTTTAATTGACCTGTGACCCCACTCTTACAAGGCCCCTTTTCCAAGATATTTTCTATACATAGTTTTGGTATATATTATTTCAGATGTTTTTCACGTCAGATTTGGTACCAAGAGAAATGTAACTCTCTCTCTCTCCCTCTGTCACTGTGAGTTGCATATGTTTTACTGACATAGTATATTTGCACAAGAATGTTTAATTAAACATTGTCTATAATGGCAAAATACTGCGACCTAATTGAATGTCCACCAGTGGGTAGAAGCTTAAACAAATTGTGTATTCATAATAGGGCTATTTCTTAAGCTAGTAGAGAAAGAATGAGTTATATCTATATTAATGACTTGGAGAGATATTCATGATATATTAAGTGAAATGCACACATACATATATGCATACACGGAATATTGAGAAAAGCATGTAATAATACACAGTAGGTTACCTGGAGTTTGGGGGTGAGGAAGGAAAAGGTGGGCATGTATGTGAAAAAAAATATATCTCATTACATCATTTCATTCCATTGTTTTCAGTGAACATACACTACTTTATAATTCTAGAAGAACATTTAACCACATATTAAAAAATATACAAATTTGAAAACCTTTTATTTAATATGGTTAATCAGTTGAAGAATATGCAGTCATTATCATTTATTATAAGCTTGATACTTATAATAAACTTATTAGCTAAAAGTAGAAAAAAATAACATATTGCATAAACTCTGAGTAATTAGTGCCATGAACATAAAAATATGTTTAACTTATGACTCCTTTCACAGAAAAATCCCTATTTGTAATGTAACTTCTTTCCTTAGAAGTGCTATAACATTATTCCAATAATATGAATTATGAAATTTTATTTATTCAAAAATCCTCATTGATTACAGATAAAGGTTAGGTAAAATTACTTAGGAAGTGTAATAGCATGTGCATTATAAAAGGATGTTACAAAAAGCCAGATAAAAGGATGTTACAAAAAGCTTTTTTGAGAGGCTGGCACTTCAGAGTCATTTACTTGCTCTTGCTATGCATTTCTTTTCCATATTTCTATTTCAGCATGTAATTTTGGAGCAGCTCCTGATTCCAGTAAATGGCTATTTTTCTACAAAATTTAAGACATTTTAGCAAAATGAAAAAGCCTCTGTCACATTAATTTTCTTCTTGTCAACATATTGCTACCATCATGCTCTTTATTCTAATTTATTGTGGAGATTATAACAATGTCAATATTTTCCCACTCTGTTAAACACTGGTAAATTACTGAGAACTATAATAATGTGTATGTTGTAAGTTGTAATGTCATGATGTCCCTGAGATTATCTGTAGCAGACTTTACCGGTCATGATCACAGCTTAGTGGATCATAATGTCTTTATGCACCATGCATTATATAGAGTAATTAATTGAATGCTTTCTGTGTGCCAGGAACTGTGCTAAGGATTGCACAAGCTTAATATCATATAAAGTAAATAATCATCCAATTAGGTATTATTATTCATACTTTAAACCAAGGCTCAGGGTTTAAGCCATTTGTCAGGTAGCAAGTAGCAAAACTAGGGCTTGAATTTAGGGTTTGTGAATCCAGGTATGTTCTTTATCGGTAAGCCATACAACTTTCAATACTATCTGAGGTATACATTACTAGACTTCAACAATGTCTGGTTCTCCTCCATTGTATGTGCATTGGAAGGGTATATTTCCTAGCCCTCTTATAATTAGTCAGGGCCTTCTAACCAGTTCTTGCCAAGGGGCTATGAGCAGAAATGACGTGTTTTGTTTCCAAGGTGAAACATTTAATTGTTAATGTTCAACTCTTTTGCCACCTCCTTTTTCTAGCTGCAGCAACTGAGGAGGACTTTGTGCTGAGATGCTAGAGCTTCAAGTTTGAAGCAGCCTGATTACTCACACACCAGGAAGAGGGAAGATACTCTGGAGAGTTGTCTGAATCCACAATGCAATTTGTTCTAGTCAGAAATATGCTTTTGTTGTGTTAAGCCACTGAGATTATAGGACTGTTTGTTACATAGCCTAGCTTAATTTATCCTGATTAATACCAAAACTGGTACTGAAAGTGGAATATCACCATAACAAAAATGTGAGATGTGACATTGGCTAAGTGGTTTTGTGGTAGGATTTTTCAGTGACAAAAATTTGGTGAAACTTTAACTTGCAATAGAACCAGTGAATATGATTAGGGGATTTGTAACTCTAAGAGAAGAGGTTGGAAAACAATGCTCATAGGAAAATATTTTAGAAGTAGCTAGAAAACAAAATTTTAGTGTTATTCATAGTGATAGTAGTGTTTATTGATTGCTGCTGGCTTTGATCGGTGTAGTAATGGTTCATTTTATGTGTCAACTTGATCGGGCTAAGGAATGACCAGATAGCTGGTAAAACATTATTTCTGGGTGTGTCTGCAAGGGAGTCTGTAGAAGAGATTAGCATTTGAATCAGTAGACTGAGTAAAGTAGATTGCCCTTACCAATGTGGGTGGGCATCAATCAATCTGTTGAGGACCTGGATAGACCAAAATAGTGGAGAAAGGGCAATTTGTTCTCGCTGCTTGGGATGAGACACTCATTTTCTCCTGACCTTGGGCTTTTGGATTCAGAGTGGGAATTACAGCATCAATCCCCCCCCCAACACACACACACACACTGATTCTTAGGCCTTCATACTAAGACTGAATTATACCACCAGCTTTCCTGGTTCTCCAGCTTGCAGATGGCAAATCAAGGAACTTCTTGGCCTCCATAACTGCATGAGCCAATTCCTACAGTAAAATTACTTTTGCGTATATCTATATAGTCCTATTGGTCTGTTTCTCCAGAGAACCTTGATTAATGCAGAGCTCAGGAAAGAATTAGCTGGTTTGCAAATAGAAATAAAGGGGAATAGACAATATAAGAATTTCAGGCATTTTATGGTTGGAAAACTCAACTGGGTTTTAACCTCAAACTATAAAAATAATATTGAGAGAGCTTTGGAGGAATAAGAACCCATTAAGTGTTTCAACATATTAAAATTTATCAGGGGGAAATTAGACTAATGGTGTGACACCCTATAAAACTTTTCAGTTAAATAAAATACTCAGGGCAAAGATTACCTTTTTAAAAAATTTTTTATTAAATTTACTGGGGTGACATTAGTTAGTAAAATTATATAGGTTTCAAATGTACAATTCTATAATACATCATCTATATGTTGCATTGTCCATTCACCACGCAGATTACCTTAATGATATGGTCTTTCCACAGAAAACGGACAATCTCAGTTAATCCACATTAAAGAAAGAGGAAGATACGGGGGCAATAAAGAAAGAAAAACAAGCTACAGCAAATCTGACAACTATGCCTGCAAAAGAAGTATGGGTGTGGTTATTGGCACATGTTGCTGGCTGAAACCAAGCCTGTTATGAGACAATCAAACAATAAGCCTGAACTAAGAAAGTCTGTAAAAATACCAATCCTTGGCTCAGTAGGATTAAAATTATCTAGGCCCTGACCACTGCATTGTACACCTGAAACTGAAGCTGAATAATATTGAATGTCAGCTATAATTTAATATATATATAGTCACAGGATGTGGAGTACAGCATAGGGAATAGAGTCAATGGAATTGTAACAGCTATATACGATGTCAGAGGGGTAGTAGATTGGGGGAGGGGAGTTATCACTTTGTGAGGGGTGGAAATGTCTAACTATTACACTGTTTTGTACACCTAAAACTAATAAAAAAATTTGAAAAAATATTTAAACCATCAGACTCCTTTTAGGCTATAAGCCATAAAATAGTCCTTAAGCCACCAAAATTCTATAGACAAGAAGCAGACTGAGAAAAATGCATACTCCCAAGGAAGACATATTTCATAATGCTCATTTCAGATATACCTGAGGAAGACAACAGAAAAAGAAGGTGGAGGTAAATCATGGAGCCACAGAGAACAATGAACAAGAGAACTGGTACAGAGAAAAGAATCCTTGAAAGTAGCCCAAACGATGCTACAAATTGTGTCACGAGCTACATTTCAAATCACTAATTCTCTCTGTTTCCCTCCAAATTTCTGTTTGAAAAGTAGAAATCATGGAAGTGTCAAAGCCAGAACTACAGCTTGCATTGCGAGTTGTCAAGAAATCAAACTCTGAACCACCAATCGACTAATTCATGAGGTCATATGAATATAGTTATATGGCAGCCATCAGGAAGCCAAGAGAAGAGGCCTCTCTGGCACCTTGATCTTAGATTTCTCAGCCTCCAGATCTGTGAGAAATAAATTTCTATTGTTTATGCTACCCAGTCTATGGTATTTTGTTATGGCAGCCCAAGCTAAAACACCCAGATAGACACACACCAGTTGCAGTGACTAGAGCAAGTTTGCCAACAGTTAATACAATTGGACCTTGGCAGCCACCTGAATTCCAAGTCTCATGTTTGGGCTATGTAATAGTGGTTATTTTCACTAAAAGTGCATTGGTTAGGAGTTTTTGAAAAGGAAATCACAATTTCATTAACAATTTTGATTTAATTTGTGCAGAAACAAACATAATAATATCATCAAAAATATATCATATATTTTACCCCATGCAAGCTTCAAAAGGTTAAATTAAAATTAATAAAAACTTCTATTATTGGGGGATTTGTGAGGATTCAATGAAACAATATACAACTGGTTACCGAAGTGCCCAATCTGAATCATTAAATAAATGACAATAATGATCATTTAATATTATTATAATATTTAATATTTTAATAATCTTTTTAAAAAATGAAAACATTGACAAACACAGAATACTTGCCTTTTTGACATCCTACATAAAGTGAGTGAAATAAATTTGTTTCTATATGTTTTGCTATAGTGTGTTTTTCTTATCAACTTTTAATGAAAACTGTGGTTCTCATTCTATAATTTATTGTCTTACATAAAAATATAGAGACAATCTTACATTCCATAGTTCTGCATTAACAAAATTAAATGCAATGTACCCTAATATTAAAGTCTTTCTTATAGTCTAACAAACATACAAGTATATCGACCCTTAACAGAAAGAGCTAAAATATTTTGTGTAGTATGTTGGTATGTGCATATATTTGTACATTTGTGTGTGTAGTTATGAAAAGGTAGGTTCTAATTTTAACTGACAAGAGTTATAGAATTTGCTCTCACTTAGGTAGGGAGTTTGTAAAAACAATAAATTAACACATTATAACTTTTTTGTTATATATGGAATACTATGTAATTATAACATAATACCTCTTGCTGATCTTTCATTTTGGATTCCTAAAGTATTTTAATTTATCACCTCATTCGATCCTCACAACAAATTTGTGATACAGGTTAGTAGTGGTTTCCAATCCATGCATTTGTTGTGTTCATGAAATGAGTCAAATTTCATGAAATTCCTAAGCACACTACATGCAAGTAAGTTAAGGAAAGACCAATATTTATCCTTTTTTACATTTTCATATATATATATATATATATATATATATATATAAATTATTTTCAGGTGCACAAAACAATGTAATAGTTAGAAATTTATCATATATATCCCTCACACTGAGTCAACACCCCCCATCCATTATCCCTCTGACATCGCACACAGCCATTATTTTTCCACTGTGTCTATTCCTAATGCTGTACTCCGCTTCTTGTAACCATATATATATATAAAATTGTAGTTGGCATTCATTATTGTTCAGCTTCAGCTTCAGGTGTATAGTGCAGTGATCAGGCATCTACATCTTCCCTGAGGTGGTCTCCCTAATGAGAAAAGTGTCCATCGGATACCCAACAAAATCTTTACAACAGTATTGATTACATTTCCCAAATTAACATTTGTAATGCCGTGGCAATTTTGTGATTACTGACTGTGCTTTCTAATCCTCCCACCTTCCCCTTTATCCCTATCCCCCTCCCATCTAGCAATCCTCAGTTTTTCCTCTGTATTTTTGAAACTGTTTCTGACTAGTTCATCCATTTATTCTTTTCTCTAGATTCCACATATAAGTGAGATCATATGGTATTTGTCTTTCTCTGTCTGACTTATTTCACTTAACATAATGTTCTCTGGGTCCATCCATGTTGTTGCAAATGGTAAGATTTCATTCTTCTTTATGGCTGTGTAATACTCCGTTGTGTAAATGTACCAGAGTGTCTTAATCCAGTCGTCTACCAATGGGCATTTCGGTTGTTTCCATGTCTTGGCTATTGTGTATAGTGCTGCAATAAACATAGGGATGAATATATTTTTTTGAATTAGAGTCTTGGATTTCTCTGGATAGATACCTAGGAGTAAAATTGCTGGATCATAAGGTAGTTCCATTTTCAGATTTTTGAGATACCTCCATATTGTTTTGCATAGTGGCTGCACCAATCTGCAATCCCACCAATAGTGCACAAGGGTTCCCTTTTCTCCACATCCTCGCCAGCACTTGTTGTTTGTTGATTTATTGATGATAGCCATTTTGACTGGGGTGAGGTGGTATCTCATTGTGGTTTTTATTTGCATTTCTCTAATGGTTAGTGAGGTTGAGCATTTCTTCATATGTCTGTTTGCCATCTGTATGTCCTTTTTAGAAAAATGTCTCTTCATGTCCTCTGCCCATTTTTTAATTGGGTTGTTTGCTTTTTTGGAGTTGAGTGAGTTTTTTTATAAACTTGGGATATTAACCCCTTATTGGATATATCATTGGCAAATATCTTTTCACATTCAGTAGAATCCCTTTTTGTTTTATTGATGTTTTCCTTGGCTGTGAAAAGAGTTTTTAGTTTGACATAATCCCACATGTTTATTTTTTCTCTTACTTCCCTTGCCCGAAGGGATATATCAGTAAAAATCTTTCTCCAGGTAATGTCTGTAAAGTTTCTTCCTATATTACCTTCTAGGAATTTTATGGTTTCAGATCTTACATTTAAGTCTTTAAGCCATTTTGAATGTATTTTTGTATATGGTGTGAGGAGGTTCATTTTTTTTTTTGCATGTGTCTGTCCAGGTTTCCCAGCACCATTTATTTAATAGACCGTCTTTACCCCACTGTAAATTCTTACTTCCATTGTCGCAGATTAAATGACCATATAGGTATGGATTAATTTCTGGACTCTCTATTCTGTTCCATTGATCTATGTATCTGTTTTTATGCTAGTACCATGCTGTTTTGATTACTGTAGCCCTGTAGTCTTTTTTTTTTTTTTTTTTTTTTTTTAATTAAATTTATTGGGGTGACAATTGTTAGTAAAATTACATAGATTTCAGGTGTACAATTCTGTATTACATCATCTATAAATCCCATTGTAAGTTCACCACCCAAAGTCAGTTCTCTTTCCATCACCATATATTCGATCCCCCTTACCCTCATCTCCCACCCCCCACCCCCCGCCCCCGTTACCCTCTGGCAACCACTAAACTATTGTCTGTGTCTATGAGTTTCTGTTTCTCATTTGTTTGTCTTGTTCTTTTGTTGTTCTTGGTTTATATACCACATATCAGTGAAATCACATGGTTCTCTGCTTTTTCTGTCTGACTTGTTTCGCTCAGCATTACTCTCTCAAGATCCATCCATGTTGTCACAAATGTTCCTATATCATCTTTTCTTACTGCCGAATAGTATTCCATTGTGTATATATACCACAACTTCTTTATCCATTCATCTATCGAAGGACATTTTGGTTGTTTCCATGTCTTGGCCACCGTAAACAAAGCTGCAATGAACAGTGCAGCACACGTGTCTTTATCTCTAAATGTTTTCAGATTTTTGGGGTAGATACCCAGAAGAGGGATTGCTGGGTCATATGGCAATTCTATTCGTAATTCTTTGAGAAACCTCCACACTGCCTTCCATAACGGCTGCACCAGTCTGCATTCCCACCAACAGTGTATGAGGGTTCCTTTTTCTCCACAGCCTCTCCAACATTTGTTATTGTTTGTCTTGTTGATGATAGCCATTCTGACTGGGGTGAGGTGATATCTCATTGTGGTTTTGATTTGCATTTCTCTGATGATTAGTGATGTTGAGCATTTTTTCATATGTCTATTTGCCATTTGTATGTCCTCTTTGGAGAAATGTCTCTTCAAGTCCTCTGCCCATTTTTCAATTGGGTTGTTTGTTTTTTTGTTGTTGAGTTGCATGAGTTCCTTGTATATTCTGGATACTAGCCCCTTATCGGAGGCGCTGTTTGCAAAAATCTTCTCCCATTCAGTTGGTGGCCTCTTTATTTTGTCAATGGTTTCTTTTGCTGTGCAGAAGCTTTTAAGTTTCATATAGTCCCATTCGTTTATTTTAGCTTTTACTTCCATTGCCTTTGGAGTCAAGTTCATAAAATGCTCTTTGAACCCAAGGTCCATAAGTTTAGTACCTATGTTTTCTTCTATGCAGTTTATTGTGTCAGGTCTTATGCTTAAGTCTTTGATTCATTTTGAATTAACTTTGGTACATGGTGACAAATAGCAGTCCAGTTTCATTCTTTTGCATGTGGCTATCCAATTCTCCCAGCACCATTTATTGAAGAGGCTGTCTTTGCTCCATTGTATGTTTTTAGCTTCTTTGTCAAAAATTATCTGTCCATATTTATGTGGTTTTATTTCTGGGTTCTCAATTCGATTCCATTGGTCTATGTGTCTGTTTTTCTGCCAATACCATGCTGTTTTGATGATTGTAGCCCTGTAGTACAAGCCAAAGTCAGGAAGTGTGATACCTCCATTATTGTTCTTTTTCCTTAAGATTGCTTTGGCTATTCGGGGTCTTTTGTGGTTCCAAACAAATCTGATGATTTTTTGTTCTATTTCTTTAAAATATGCCATTGGGATTTTGATGGGGATTGCATTGAATCTGTATATTGCTTTGGGTAATATGGCCATTTTAACTATGTTGATTCTTCCAATCCATGAGCACGGAATGTCTTTCCATTTCTTTGTGTCTTCTTCAATTTCTTTCAAAAAAGTCTTATAGTTTTCAGCATATAGGTCTTTCACATCCTTGGTTAAGTTTATTCCTAGGTATTTTATTCTTTTTGCTGCAATTGCAAAAGGAATTGTTTTTTGTATTTCTTTTTCTGAGATTTCATTGTTAGTATATAGGAATGCAATGGACTTTTGTGCGTTGATTTTGTAGCCGGCAACTTTACTGTATTCGTTGATTGTTTCTAATAGCTTTTTGGTGGAGTCTTTAGGGTTTTCTATATATAGCATCATGTCGTCTGCAAAGAGTGATAATTTAACTTCTTCATTCCCAATTTGGATGCCTTTTATTTCTTTCTCTTGCCTGATTGCTCTGGCAAGGACTTCCAACACTATGTTGAAAAGCAGAGGTGATAGGGGACATCCCTGTCGTGTTCCTGAACGTAGAGCAAAGGGCTTCAGTTTTTCTCCATTAATTATGAGATTAGCAGAGGGCTTGTCATATATGGCCTTTATTATGTTAAGGTATTTTCCTTCTATACACATTTTATTAAGTGTTTTAATCATAAATGGATGTTGTATCTTGTCAAATGCTTTTTCTGCATCAATTGATATAATCATATGATTTTTGTCCTTTATTTTGTTTATGTGATGTATCACATTGATGGATTTGCGTATGTTGAACCATCCTTGTGCCCCGGGGATGAACCCCACTTGGTCGTGATGAATAATCTTTTTAATGCATTGTTGTATTCGATTTGCTAGAATTTTATTTAGGATTTTTGCATCGGTATTCATCAGAGATATAGGTCTGTAGTTTTCTTTTTTTGTGCTGTCCTTACCAGGTTTTGGTATCAGGGTAATGTTGGCCTCATAAAATGAGTTAGGGAGTACTGTCTCTTCTTCAATTTTGTGGAAGAGTTTGTGCAGAATTGGTATTAGATCCTCTTTGAAGGTTTGGTAGAATTCACTAGTGAAGCCATCTGGTCCCGGACTTTTGCTTTTGGGAAGGTTTTGGATGACTGATTCAATTTCGTTACTGGTGATCGGTCTGTTTAGATTTTCCAGTTCTTCATGGTTCAGCCTTGGAAGGCTATATGTTTCTAAGAACTTGTCCATTTCTTCTAGGTTGTTGAATTTGGTGGCATATAGTCCTTCATAGTATTCTTGGATGATCCTTTGTATTTCTGTGGTGTCCGTGATAACTTCCCCTTTTACGTTTCTGATTTTGTTAATCAGTGTCTTCTCTCTTTTTATCTTAGTAAGTCTAGCCAAGGGTTTGTCAATTTTGTTAATCTTTTCAAAAAACCAGCTCTTTGTCATATTAATTTTTTCTATTGTCTTTTTGTTCTCTATTTCATTTAGTTCTGCTCTAATTTTTGTTATTTCCTTTCTTCTGCTGACCTTGGGTTTTACTTGTTCTTCTTTTTCTAGTTCTTTAAGGTGTAACATGAGGTTATTTATTTGGGAGTTTTCTTGTTTCTTGAGATAGGCCTGTAATGAGATAAATTTCCCTCTTAAAACTGCTTTCGCTGCATCCCAAAAATTTTGGTAGGATGTATTTTCATTGTCATTTGTTTCAATGTATCTTTTGATCTCTCCTCTAATTTCTTCTTTGACCCAGTCCTTCTTTAAAAGTATGTTGTTTAGTCTCCATGTATTTGTGTTTTTCCCCGCTTTCTTTTTACAGTTGATATCCAATTTCAAAGCCTTGTGATCAGAGAATATGCATGGTATGATTTCAATCTTCTTAAATTTGTTGAGACTGATTTTATGTCCCAATATATGGTCTATCCTTGAGAATGTTCCATGTACACTAGAAAAGAATGTGTAGTCTGATGTTTTAGGATGAAGTGCTCTATAAATGTCAATTATGTCCATTTCATCTAATGTGTCATTTAGGGCTACTATTTCGTTATTTATTTTCTGTTTGGATGATCTATCCATAGCTGTCAATGATGTATTTAAGTCCCCTAGTATAATTGTGTTTTGGTCAATTTCTCCCTTTAGTTCTGTTAGAAGTTGCTTGGTGTATTTCGGTGCTCCCTGATTGGGGGCATAAATATTGATGACTGTTATGTCTTCTTGTTGTACAGTCCCCTTCACCATTATGAAATGTCCATCTTTGTCTCTTGTTATCTTTTTCACCTTGAAGTCTGTTTCATCTGATATCATTATGGCTACACCTGATTTTCTCTGGGTACCATTTGCTTGGAGTGTCAATTTCCACCCTTTCACTTTGAGTCTATGCTTGTCCTTGTAGCTGAGATGTGTCTCTTGGAGACAGCATATGGTTGGGTTTAGTTTTTTGATCCAATCTGCTACTCTGTGCCTTTTTATTGGTGAGTTCAGTCCATTTACATTTAGAGTAATTATTGATATGTGAGGATTTCCTGTCATTCTATCCTTAGTTTTCTGGTAAGGTTGTGTCTCCATTGTTTCTTTGCCTTTTTGTTGTTGTCTATTATTTCTGTGTGGTGGTATTCTATGATGTTTCCCTCTGTTTCTTTTTTTATTTCAGTATGTATTTCAATTCTGGATTTATTTTGAGTGGTTACCCTTAAGTTTATGTAAAAGAAAGTTTGATATTTAGAGTATTCCATTTTCTTCAGCACGCTTACTTTCTCCATTCCCATATTCCGGTTCAGGCCTTTACTCTCCCCCTTTTTGAGTTTTGTTTGCCACAAATTGTCCCTGTTGATGGTGGTCGAATGGCCTCCTTTAGTATTTCTTGTAGTGCAGGTCGTGTATTAGAAAATTCCCTCAGCTTCTGTATGTCTGGAAAGGTCTTTATTCCTCCTTCATATCTAAAGGATATCTTTGCTGGATATATTATTCTTGGCTCATGGTTTCTCTCTTTCAATAGTTTGAATATTTGGTTCCACTCCCTCCTGGCTTGTAGAGTTTCTGCTGAAAAATCTGATGATAATCTAATGGGCTTTCCTTTGTAAGTTACCGTCTTCTTTTCCCTGGCTGCCTTGAGGATTCTTTCTTTGTCGTTGATTTTAGACATCTTCAATACAATGTGCCTTGGAGAAGGTCTGTTGGGATTGAGGTAACTAGGTGTTCTATTTGCTTCTTGGATTCGAGGGTCCAGTTCTGTCCACAAATTTGGGAAGTTCTCATCGACAATTTGTTTGAATATATTCTCTGTTCCCTTCTCTCTTTCTTCTCCTTCTGGTATGCCCATTATTCTTATATTGCTCTTTCTGATGGAGTCAGAAAGTTCTTGTAGAGTTCTTTCATTTCTTTTAAGTCTCAAGTCTCTTTCTTCTTCCATTTGTGTCATTTCCAGGTTTCTATCTTCGATGTCACTGATTCTTTGCTCCATCTGGTCAACTCTACTACCTAAGCTGGTTATTTCATTCTTAATTTCTTCTATTGAGTTCTTAATCTCCAGAAATTCTATTTGGTTCTTTTTTAAGATTTCAATCTCTTTCGTAAAATGTTCATGCTGTTCTTTGATTGAGTTTCTGAGTTCCTTTAACTGCCTATCTGTGTTTTCTTGTATCTCGTTGAGTTTTTTCAGAACTGCAATCTTGAATTCTCTGTCATTTAAGTCACATATTTCCCTATCTTTAAGTGCCTTCTCTGGAGATTTTTCACTTTCTTTCTGAGCTATCTTGTTGCCTTGGTTATTCATGGCGATTACTGGTTTACTATTTCTCTTCCTAGACATCTACAGGAGTGACTTTTGCAACAGGTTGATAGAAAGCGGTCTTTCTTTTGTTTGCCAGTACTTGTTGGTAGAATGTTTTATTATTTCTCCAACTGCAACTTATTTTTCTTCTCCCACACAGTAGTGCTATGTTTTCTCTGCACTATTCCAACTTCTCACGCAATGGGGGGATTCCCTGGGAGACGGGCTTCTCCTCTGTTAATAGTTCATCTAGGTCACAGGGCGCAGTGTCCCTGTGGGTATGCGGAGAGCTTTTGATGTTCGAAAGCTCTTCCAGCTGCTGATTCAGAGCCCGTATATTTCAGCAGTTCTGTTTACTCCTGCAGGGATCCGCCCAGATAGGTGGGGTCAGGGGCGGGGTGAGTTGTGAGAGGTGGCCCAGAGCAATGGCGGCGACCACCACCACAGCCGGTCCTGCTTCCACTGCTCTCTCCCCTTTGCTGGAACTAGTTGGGCTGTGAATTTGTATTTGCGGTCCACAGATCTCAAAACAGCAAATTTTCTGTTGTTTTGATCTGACACTGCTACTGTTTCGCTTCTAGCACCGGGCAGGTGGGGGCGGGGCGAGCTCTGGGAGGTTAGGGAGGGGGCGGCTGGTCTCAGTGCCTAAGGCTCCGTTCTCTGCTCGGCAGTGTGGGCTCAAACCACCGTTTTCAGCCTTTTTCCCTCAGTCTTTTCTCCGAGGTCTCTGCCGTGAGCGTTGGGTTCAGCTGTGTTATATGCTGTCCCCTCAGCCCTGTGGAGCCCTGGCGGAGCCCTAGCAGTCCGAGTTCTTCCCTCTCCCGCAGCTGCAGTAGTTCCGGGAAGCAGCGAGCTCGGCGCACTGAGCTGGGTCTGCGTCCTGCGCCCGCGCGGTTCCGTCTCCACGCGCTTCTCCCTTTCCTCCTCCCTCCACTCGCGCGAATCTCCCACCTGTAGGTGATTTCAGTCGGTAGTGGGCCTCTTCGTGTTGCTTGTCTGCTGTGCAGGGAGTCCTTTGTGGAGTTTTTGTTGTTCGATTCTTTGTAAATTCCAGGGGAGCTTTACAGAGGCTCACCTCACGCCGCCATTTTTCCCCATCGCCCTGTAGTCTTTTTATACATTTTTAAAACATTGTCATCTCCATTACTACTATTGATATTGCTCTTAATGCAACCTGTATTAGTTATACTAATAGTAAACTCTTTCATCTCCTGTTAACATGTGGAAAGTTCTCATGCCCTAAATGAGCCATTGAACATCTTACAAGATGTTTACCTCTGTGCATAGTGTTTTTTTTTAACTCCCATATCTAATGCAGTAATGTTTCAGTATAACTATTGAATAATAAAGAAATATTTAGTAATCTCCCCTATAGATCTTTAACTCTATGTGTTAATTTTAAGCTTTAACATCATATATATATATATATATATATATATATATATATATATATATATGATATAGATATAGATATAGATGCCAATGGTGGGTTGAATTTCTTTTCATTTAAAAGGAAACATACTATGCCTATGGTTATGCAACATCTTTTCTCCCCAGAGCACCCCATGAGTTTTCATGGTGAGGTATATACATATTATATATTTCAACTTGCACATATATAGAATATTAGGTAATTGAATGGTACTTTCTGGTTAGAACTTAGAATGCTTCTTAGTTGCTCCACTTCATGTGTTCTCTTCTATTAAACACTGAAACATTATTTTAGTGTTCAACTCACTGTTTTAATAATTGCATTATAGGTTGATCTTATGATTTGGTGCTTGCTCTCTAGCCAGTGAGTCTTACTATGTACTTTTCAAGGTGAATCTAGTTGGATATCACTTGGTTAATATCAAATGAAGATGTTAAGTCATGGTTGTCAAGGTGGTAATATAGTTAGAAAAGGAAATCAATGGTGAGTTTTAGAGATTGACATTTTTCATGGTCCCACAGACAATAAGTAGTGTGAATTCATTTGTAGTTTTAGGAAAGAATGAATTTCCCCAATCAAATTCTTTTTTTATTAGTTTCAGGTGTACAAAGCAACATACTAGTTAGACATTTACACCCCTCAGAAAGTGATAACATTCCTCCCCCAAACTACTACACCCTGACATCTTCTATAACTGTTAGAATAACATTGATGGATGGGGAAAAATGGTGGCGTGAGGTGAGCCTCTGTAAAGCTCCCCTGGAATTTACAACGAATCAAACAATAACTCCACAAAGGACTCCCTACACAACGGACAGGCAAGATGAAGAGGCTCACTACTGAAGTCACCTACAGGTGGGCGAATCGCGTGAGAGGGGGAGGAGGGAAGGGAGAAGTGAGGAGACGGATCTGCGCGGGTGCAGGACGCAGACCTAGCTCAGTGCTCCGAGCTCCCTGCATCCCGGAACTACCGCAGCTGCAGGAGAGGGTAGAACTCGGACTGCTAGGGCTCCGCTTGTGGCCCAAGGGCTGAGGGGGCAGCATTTAACACGGCTGAACCAAACGCTCACGGCAGAGACCTCGGAGAAAAGACTGAGGGAAGAAGGCTGAAAATCGTGGTTTAAGCCCTCACTGCCGAGCACAGAACGGAAGCCTTAGGCACTGAGACTAGCCGCCCCCTCCCTACCCTCCCAGAGCTCGCCCCGCCCCCACCTGCACGGTGCTAGAAACGGGACAATAGCAGTGTCAGATCAAAAGAATAGAATATTTGCTATTCTGAGAACTGTGGACCACAGACACAAATTCGAGGAACAACTAGTTCTGGCAAAGGGGAGGGAGCTGTGGAAGCAGGACCTGCTGTGATGGTGGTTGCCAACATTTCTCTGGCCCACCTCTCACAACTCACGCCGCCCCTGACCCCACCTACCTGGGCGGATCCCTGCAGGAGTAAACAGAACTGCTGAAACATGGTCTCTGTATCTGGAGCTGGAAGATCTTTGGAACTTCAAAAGCTCTCCGCATACCCACCGGGACACTGCGCCCTGTGACCTAGATGAACTATTAACAGAGGAGAAGCCCGTCTCCCAGGGAATCCCCCCATTGTGTGAGAAGCTGGAATAGTGCCGAGAAAATATAGCACTACCGTGTGGGAGAGGAAAAATAGGCTGCAGTAGGAGAAAAAATAAAACATTCTACCAACAAGTACTGGAAAACAAAAGAAAGACCTCTTCCTATCAACCTGTTGCAGAAGCCACTCCTGTAGATGTCTAGGAAGAGAAACAGTAAATGAGTAATTGCCATGAATAACCAAGGCAACAAGATAGCTCAGAAAGTAAGTGAAAAGACAACAGAAAAGGCACTTAAATATACAGAAATATGAGACTTAAATGACAGAGAATTCAAGATTGCACTTCTGAAAAAACTCAACGAGATGCAAGAAAACACAGATAGGCAGTTAAATGAACTCAGAAACACAATCAAAGAACAGCACGAGCATTTAACGAAAGAGATTGAAATTTTAAAAAAAGAACCAAACAGAATTTCTGGAGATTAAGAACTCAATAGAAGAAATGAAGAATGAAATAACCAGCTTAGGTAGTAGAGTTGACCAGATGGAGGAAAGAATCAGTAACATCGAAGATAGAAACCTGGAAATGACACAGATGGAAGAAGAAAGAGACTTGACACTTAAAAGAAATGAAAGAAATCTACAAGAATTTTCTGACTCCATCAGAAAGACCAATATAAGAATAATGGGCATACCAGAAGGAGAAGAAAGAGAGAAGGGAACAGAGAATATATTCAAACAAATTGTCGATGAGAACTTCCCAAACTTGTGGACAGAACTGGACCGTCAAATCCCAGAAGCAGATAGAACACCTAAATACCTCAATCCCAACAGGCCTTCTCCAAGGCACATTGTATTGAAGCTATCTAAAATCAATGACAAAGAAAGAATCCTCAAGGTAGCCATGGAAAAGAAGACGGTAACTTACAAGGAAAGCCCATTAGATTATCATCAGATTTTTCAGCAGAAACTCTACAAACCAGGAGGGAGTGGAACCAAATATTCAAGCTATTGAAAGAGAGAAATCATGAGCCAAGAATGATATATCCAGCAAAGATATCCTTTAGATATGAAGGAGGAATAAAGACCTTTCCAGACATAGAGAAGCTGAGGGAATTCTCTAATACACAACCTGCACTACAAGAAATACTAAAGGAGGCTATTCGACCACCATCAACAGGGACAATTTGTGGCAACCAAAACTCAAAAAGGGGGAGAGTAAAGGCCTGAACCGGAATACAGGAATGGAGAAAGTAAACGTGCTGAAGAAAATGGAATGCTCAAATGTCAACTTACTTTTACATAACCATAAGAGTAACCACTCAAAAAAAATTCAGAACTGAAATATATACAGTAATAAAAGAAGAAACAGAGGGAAACATCATAGAATACCACCACACAGAAATAATAGACAACAACAAAAAGGCAAAGAAACAATGGAGACACAGCCTTACCAGAAAACTAAAGATAGAATGACAGGAAATCCTCACATATCAATAATCACCCTAAATGTAAATGGACTGAACTCATCAATAAAAAGGCACAGAGTAGCAGATTGGATCAAAAAACTAAACCCAACCATATGCTGTCTCCCAGAGATACATCTCAGCTACAAGGACAAGCATAGACTCAAAGTGAAAGGGTGGAAATTGACACTCCAAGCAAATGGTAACCAGAGAAAATCAGGGGTAGCCATAATGATATCAGATGAAACAGACTTCAAGGTGAAAAAGATAACAACAGACAAAGATGGACATTTCATAATGGTGAAGGGGACTATACAACAAGAAGACACAACAGTCATCAATATTTATGCCCCCAATCAGGGAGCACCGAAATATACCAAGCAGCTACTAACAGAACTAAAGGGAGAAATTGACCCAAACACAATTATAGTAGGGGAGTTAAATACATCATTGACAGCTATAGCTAGATCATCCAAACAGAAAATAAATAACGAAATAGCAGCCCTAAATGACACATTAGATGAAATGGACATAATTGACATATATAGAGCACTTCATCCTAAAAAATCAGACTATGCATTCTTTTCTAGTGTACATGAAACATTCTCAAGGATACACCATATATTGGGACATAAAATCAGCCTCAGCAAATTTAAGAAGATTGAAATCATACCAAGCATATTCTCTGATCACAAGGCTTTGAAAGTGGATATCAACTGCAAAAAGAAAGCAGGAAAAAATACAAATACATGGAGATTAAACAACACACTTTTAAAGAATGATTGGGTCAAAGAAGAAATTAGAGGAGAGATCAAAAGATACATAGAAACAAATGGCAATGAAAATACATCCTACCAAAATTTTTGGGATGCAGCGAAAGCAGTTTTAAGAGGGAAATTTATCTCATTACAGGCCTATCTCAAGAAACAAGAAAACTCCCAAATAAATGACCTCATATTACACCTTAAAGAACTAGAAAAAGAAGAACAAGTGAAATCAAACGTCAGCAGAAGAAAGGAAATAAAAAAATCAGAGCAGAACTAAATGAAATAGAGAACAAAAAGACAATAGAAAAAAATAATTTGACAAAGAGCTGTTTCTTTGAAAAGATTAACAATATTGACAAACCCTTGGCTAGACTCAATAACATAAAAAGAGAGAAGACACTAATTAACAAAATGAGAAACGAAAAAGGGGAAGTTATCACGGACACCACAGAAATACAAAGGATCATCCAAGAATACTATGAAGGACTATATGCCACCAAATTCAACAACCTAGAAGAAATGGACAAGTTCTTAGAAACATATAGCCTTCCAAGGCTGAACTATGAAGAACTGGAAAATCTAAACAGACCGATCACCAGTAACGAAATTGAATCAGTCATCCAAAACCTTCCCAAAAGCAAAAGTCCGGGACCAGATGGCTTCACCAGTGAATTCTACCAAACCTTCAAAGAGGATCTAATACCAATCCTGCTCAAACTCTTCCAAAAAATTGAAGAAGAGACAGTACTCCCTAACTCATTTTATGAGGGCAACATTATCCTGATACCAAAACCTGGTAAGGACAGCACAAAAAAAGAAAACTACAGACCAATACCTCTGATGAATACAGATGCAAAAATCCTAAATAAAATTCTGGCAAATTGAATACAACAATGCATTAAAAAGATTATTCATCATGACCAAGTAGGGTTCATCCCCGGGGCACAAGGATGGTTCAACATCCGCAAATCCATCAATGTGACACATCACATAAACAAAATAAAGGACAAAAATCATATGATTATATCAATTGATGCAGAAAAAGCATTTGACAAGATACACCATCCATTTATGATTAAAACACTTAATAAAATGGGTATAGAAGGAAAATGCCTTAACATAATAAAGGCCATATACGACAAGCCCTCTGCTAATCTCATAATTAATAGTGAAAAACTGAAGCCCTTTGCTCTACATTCAGGAACACGACAGGGCTGTCCTCTATCACCTCTGCTTTTCAACATAGTGTTGGAAGTCCTTGTCAGAGCAATCAGGCAAGCGAAAGAAATAAAAGGCATCCAAATTGGGAATGAAAAAGTTAAATTATCACTCTTTGCAGATGACATGATGCTATATATAGAAAACCCTAAAGACTCCATCAAAAAGCTATTAGAAACAATCAACGAATACAGTAAATTTGCAGGCTACAAAATCAACGTACAAAAGTCCATTGCTTTCCTCTATATTAACAATGAAATCTCAGAAAAAGAAATTAAAAAAACAATTCATTTTGCAATTGCAGCAAAAAGAATAAAATTCCTAGGAATAAATTTAACCAAGGATGTGAAAGACCTATATGCTGAAAACTATGACATTTATGAAAGAAATTGAAGAAGACACAATGAAATGGAAAGACATTCCGTGCTCATGGATTGGAAGCATCAACATAGTTAAAATGGCCATATTACACAAAGCAATAAACAGATTTAATGCAATCCCCATCAAAATCCCAATGGCATTTTTTAAAGAAATAGAATAAAAATTCATCAGATTTGTTTGGAACCACATAAGACCCTGAATAGCCAAAGCAATCTTAAGAAAAAAGAACAATAATGGAGGTATAACACTTCCTGATTTTGGCTTGTACTACAGGGGTACAATAATCAAAACAGCATGGTATTGGCAGAAAAACAGACACATAGACCAATGGAATAGAATTGAGAACCCAGAAATAAAACAACATAAATATGGACAGATAAGTTTTGACAAAGAAGCTACAAACATACAATGGAGGAAAGACAGCCTCTTCAATGAATGGTGCTGGGAGAATTGGATAACCACGTGCCAAAGAATGAAACTGGATTGCTATTTGTCACCATATACCAAAATTAATTCAAAATGGATCAAAGACTTAAGCATAAGACCTGACACAATAAACTGCATAGAAGAAAACATAGGTACTAAACTTATGGACCTTGGGTTCAAAGAGCATTTTATGAATTGGACTCCAAGGGCAATGGAAGTAAAAGCTAAAATAAACGAATGGGACTATATGAAACTTAAAAGCTTCTGCACAGCAAAAGAAACCATCGACAAAATAAAGAGGCCACCAACTGAATGGAGATGATTTTTGCAAACAGTGCCTCCGATAAGGGGCTAATATCCAAAATATACAAGGAACTCATGAAACTCAACAAGAAAAAACAAACAACCCAATTGAAAAATGGGCAGAGGACCTGGAGAGACATTTCTCCAAAGAGGACATACAAAGGGCAAATAGACATAGGAAAAAATGCTCAACATCACTAATCATCAGAGAAATGCAAATAAAAACCACAATGAGATATCACCTCACCCCAGTCAGAATGGCGATCATCAACAAGACAAACAGTAACAAGTGTTGGAGAGGCTGTGGAGAAAAAGGAACCCTCATACACTATTGGTGGGAATGCAGACTGGTGCAGCCGTTATGGAAGGCAGTGCGGAGGTTCCACAAAAAATTACAAATAGAATTACCATATGACCCAGCAATTGCTCTCCTGGGTATCTACCCAAAAAATCTGAAAACATTTATCCATAAAGACTTGTGTGCTCCAATGTTCATTGCAGCTTTGTTTACGGTGGCCAAGACATGGAAACAACCAAAATGTCCTTCGATAGATGAATGGATAAAGAAGTTGTGGTATATATAAACAATGGAATACTATTCAGCGGTAAGAAAAGATGAAATAGGTCCATTTGTGACAACATGGATGGATCTTGAGAGTGTAATGCTGAGCGAAATAAGTCAGACAGAAAAAGCAGAGAACCATGTGATTTCACTGATATGTGGTATATAAATGATAAACAGCAAAAGAACAAGACAAACAAATGAGAAACAAAAACTCATAGACACGGACAATAGTTTAGTGGTTACCAGAGGGTAAGGGGGTGGGGGGTGGGAGATGAGGGTAAAGGGGGATCAAATATATGGTGATGGAAGGAGAACTGACTCTGGGTGGTGAACACACAATGGGATTTATAGATGATGTAATACAGAATTGTACACCTGAATCTATGTAATTTTACTAACAATTGTCACCCCAATAAATTTAAAAAATAAATAAAATAAAAAAAGAATACCATTGACTATCTTCCTTATGCTATACTCCACACAGAATGGGCAATATAATCAACAATGTTGTAAAGATTATGTAGGGTGCCATATGGGCACCGGATATATCAAAGGGATGACTTCATAGACTGTGTAGATGAATGACTTAATCAAATTCTTAAAGAAAGCTATTGTTCACCCATATAGTTTAGGCAAATGCCAGAAAAAAACACTATGTATTTCATAACTCTCTCTTACTGAAAATTAGTTTCATGATTCCTTAATATTTAAAATGTTCTCTATTTTCAATCATACACATATCAACCCACAATTAAATCAGCATAAGTATTTTATATTGACAGGTTGGGGTGTGTGTATGTGTATCTAAAAATCGATTTGCTTTGTGTGCATTATGTAATGTGGTATATTCTCTGAACAATATTCTATGGATATCCATTGTAGGCAAATGGTGCTTTGATTTAATATTTTAGAATGTATCTTTTTACTCATGGTGAAGGCATTTAAGTTTGCATTTTTAAGTGAAGATTTAAATTGATTTTTTCCTTGAGTAAATGCCAAAATGTTATGTGCCATATCAACTACCAATTTAGTTACAGGAAACTCTCTTTGATATTGTAAGCCAAGATTACCTTGTGTTAATTACACTTATTCACTGATAATTGCACTCGTTTAGGATCTGGTATGGCAAATTCTCCACATTTCTCACCCTCTTTGAGGAAAGCTTCATTAATATTAACAATTTGCACTGGAAGGTAAACATTAAAAATGTTTTTATCAAAATTCTTTTAAAGGAATATTGAGAGTTTTCATTATTGACAGGTAATAAATATGAGAGAAAACAACAGTGCTACAGTATAGGGCTTTCTCATCTCTGGTGTTATATAGCCAGTTATGTAACCCTTTCAATTTTGTGTGTTTGTGTTTTACAGGAACATTATTTTCTTTTCTGCATAGTGTTTTGCCTATATTCTTATTTCCATAGTTTTTGCTCAATAATTACTGCTGGTGCACAGGGAAGAAAATAATTTTCCCCCTTTCCTTCCCACCTTTAACTATGTATGGTTGCCGTTATATTTCACATACTTCCAGGTAGAAAATAATAGCTTTATATTTTATGAGTTGTTGTAGTAAATACAGCCTCATTCTGCACCATAGTAGGTGAGTTGCAAGGGGCAACTTCAATTCTGAGATCTCTGCTTTCCCATGATGGATTGAAAGGGCTTTACTGCCAGCCCCATACAGTTTTACAATCCTCACACTGAAACAACAATAACTGGAGACCTTTTGGTTTAAAGGAAGACAACTAAATAGTGATAGTGAATTACTGCTGATAGAAGTGGAATATAAAATACACACTCTGGTTTTCAAGTAGAATGTGAATGGGAAATGAACATGTCATAATTTTTTTTTAGGTATGGAATGTTACATTGTGATAATATAATTAATTAATTTCTCGGTTGCTTTCCAAGTTCCAAAAGTATCTATTCATATTGTCTCATTAATCTTCACAACAAGTCTGTGTCTTTGAATTAGTAAGTTTCAGTGACACACTTTGTTGAGGGTCAAAAGACATAATCCACCTAAAATTTCCAGAGACATTGCCTGCTTGATAAGTCACACTTAATGCAATGCAACTACTCTTTCTCTTCCTCCTCTTCTTAGTAGTAGTGGGAGTAGAAAAGTCTTGTTATTACTACCTTGATTGTAAAAGTAAGAACACATTTATTAATCATCTTTTATTAGTTGAGTAGTCTGGTAGTCAGCGATGGGAACAACTTTGCTTATAGTTGATACCTTTGAGCCATGACAGCCACATGGTCTCCAGACATAATTCAGACAGAAGCAATAAACATGGGCAATAAAGTGTCAGTGTTAATCTGTACTAGTAATAAGAACTTTAAAAAAGATTCATTGTGTGTAAGAAATTTCTGAATAGAATAGCTTTGTGTCAATAATGAATTTGGGTTGATGGGTGTGAAAATGAATGTGGTGACAATATATTCACTTAAGTATATTTTGCATATTTTATGTAACAAAAATATTTTATTTTAAAAAGGTTTTTATTAAAATATAGCTAACGTGCAGTATCATATTAATTTCATGTGTACACAAGTTATTCAACATTTATATATACCCAAAGAAGTGATCACTATAAGTCCAGCAACCATCTGACACTGTACTCTGCTATCACAATATTATTGACTATATTCCCCATGCTGTACATTACATCCCCATGACTTACTTGTTTTATACCTGGAAACTTGAATCTCTTATTTCCCTTCACCATTTCCCCCCCCTTTTTGATTTTTCAATTACAGTTGACATTAGATATTATTTTGTATTAATTTCAGGTGTACACCATAGTGGTTAAACATTCATATAATTTAAGAAGTGTTCCCCCTGACTAGTCTAGTACTCACCTGGTACTATAAGAGGTGTGACAATTACGTTTGTGAACTTGCCACGGCACGGTTACATTGGCAGCACCGTACAAATAGCTCAGTAAAGTTTCATAAGCTTGGTATATCAGTGTCTCCCAGCTGTGTTCGTGTTAACGTGTGGTGATGTCTTGCTGAGTGGTGTTCATTATTGTTGTTGAGTGTTTTTGTGTGCCATCATGAGAATGTCTGAGCTTGAATTACAGCAATGAACAAACATTAAATTTCTTGTTAAGTTTGGCAATAGTGGAAGTAAAATCAGGGACGTGTTAGTCCCAGTTTATAGAGATAATGCCATGAAAAAAAAACGGCAGTGTACAAACAGATTAAACACTTTTCTAAGGGGAGAGAATGTGTCTGATGAAGAGAAGTCAGGGCGGCCAGTAACGAGCAGAACTGATGAAAACACTGCAAAAATTCATCGAATTGTGAGTCAAAATCATCGGCTGACTGTGAGAAGCATAGCAGACCAAGTAAATATCGATAGAGAAACAGATAGGAAAATCTTAACTGAAAATCTTGGCATGAGAAAGGTGTGTGCAAAAACGGTCCTGAAGGACCTCACTGATGAACAAAAGCAAAGGAGAGCTGAAGTTTACCAAGACCTTTTGGAGAGGCAAGACAATGTTTTGGGCTGTATTATCACTGGTGATGAAACATGGGTGTACCAATACGACCCTAAAACAAAGTGTCAAAGTGCACAATGGAAGTTAGCCAATTCTCCACGACCAAAAAAGTTCCATCAGTCCAAATCAAGAGTCAAAATGATGTTGCCAACCTTTTTTGATATCAGAGGGATTATTCATTATGAATTTGTACCAACTGGACAAAGAGTTAACCAAGTTTACTATTTGGAAGTGCTGAAAAGGCTGCGTGACAAAGTTAGACGACCTGAACTTTTCACCAACAATTCATGGCTCTTGCATCATGACAATGCACCAGCGCACACAGGCGACACTGTCTGTGAAGCTGTTTTTAGCCAGTAAACAAATGACTGTACCAGAACACCTTCCCTACTCACCTGATCTGACCCCCAATGACTTCTTTCTTTACCTGAACATAAAGGAAATATTGAAAGGAAGACAATTTGATGTCATTCAGGACATCAAGGGTAATACAATGACAGCTCTGATGGCCATTCCAGAAAAAGAGTTCCAAAATTCCTGTGAAGGGTGGACTAATTACTAGCACTGGTGCATAGCTTCCCAAGGGGAGTACTTTGAAGGTGACCATAGTGATATTCAGCAATGAGGTATGTAGCACTTTTTCTAGGATGAGTTCATGAACTTAATGGTCAGGTGCTGTATACATATTGGAACATATTCTGCTGTTATTATTCAATTTGCTTATTTTTCTAGAACACTTCATGGATACCCATGCTGAGAGGATTTTCTTTTCAACAATTCAAACCAAAGCTCTGCAGACACATGAACGGAGGACAAGTTAATGATTGGCAGTGATAAACTTTCGTGATTTTTTTCCACTTAATATTTAAAAGAAACAAATAGTGAATAATTGAAGGCATATCAGAATACAACCAAGGAAAACATTATTTTTGGAATAACCTAGAATGAATGTGTATGCATATGCATATATACATATGCACATATGTGTATCAAAACAAAATAAGTCATCTTAGACTTTAATATTCTAATATTAGTAATATTAATTATGACTGATCCAAAAGTATGATATGGTCTAGCATTTTATAACTGTTTTTGTACTCCGCTATAGAAATAAATAAATAAGGCATGTGGCTCTATACTCCAGGAGCTCACAATCCAGTGACCAAAACAAACATAGACATCAATATTAATGGTTATAAAAGCTAGAATGTTCTCAGTGCTATGCTAGAACTAAAAGCAAAGCCTTGTAGGAGAAGGGGAGATGAATCCTGACCTTCTGGCTCACGTCTCCTTAGCATTAAAAGGAGCTGGAGATTTAACTCAATCTTTTCAAGTGAAACATGGTGTCTAAGGAGTGCTCCTTCAAATCTCCCCTGGAAGTTACAACAAATTTAACAGCTATAATTCAACAAAGGATAACCTAAGCAACACACGAGCACGCCTAAGAGATCCCCACATTGAAATATCTGAAGGTGGGCTAGTCGGTGAGCAAGGGAGAAGGAAAGGGGGAATTGCAGAGATGCGAGCTGCAGGATGAGGCTGGAGCTCACTGCAGTCTTGGAAGAGGGAAGGATGTAGGCTGCAGGTGAATGTTCTGTGGCCCACAGTCCTGCCTGAGGGCTCATTATAATATGGCTGAACCCAGCATTCAGGGCAGATACCTCAGGGCAAAGCCTAAACACAGAAGAGTGAGAATTGTGGTTTAAGGCCTCATTGCCAGGTGGTAAGCAGACATAGAGCCTGGCTGCCTCTCCACATCCTCCCAGAGCTCACCTCCCCCCCACCTTCCAGTGTTAGAAGCAGGCTCCAGAAGAAACAGTAGCAGTGTCGGGTTAAAGAGCAGAACGTCTATAGCCCTGAGAACTGGAGAGACAATCCCACAGTGGCAGACACACCGTGTGGCTAATTCTGGTGACAGGGAAGGAGCAGTAGGGGTGAGACAGCTGTGGGCTGGAAGTCGACATTGCTGGGAGCCATAAACACACCAGCTGCCTCTGCCAGCCCACCTTGCCCCCACCTTTCCAAGCTGATCCCTGCAGGGGCAACCAGAGCTACTGACACACAGGTTTGCATTGGGCTGCAGGGGCAGCACTGGGGTTTTTAGAGGCTCAGAACCCGATCCTCCACCACATCTTCCGATGGGGCGGTGCCCTGAGACCAAGGTGATCTGATCACAGAGTAGAAGCCCACCTCCCAGGAAACCTCCCATCACAGGAGAAATCAGAACAGTGCAAGAGAAAATAAAATGCTTAAATGCTTCAGCACAAGAGAAAATAAAACGTTCCAGTGACACCTAGTGGAAAGCAAAAGAAAAACCTCTTCATATCAACCTGATACAGAATTCACACCTGTAGATGCCCAGGAAGAGAAATAATAATTCATTAATTGCTATAAATAACCAAGGTAACAGGACAGTTCAGAAAGAAAATGAAAAATCTACAGAACATAAACTGAAAGACTTGGAAATATGTGACTTTAATGACAGAGAATTCAAGATTGCAGTTCTGAAAAAACTCAATGTGATACAAAAAAACAAACAAAAAACTCGGATTGGCACTTTAATGAATTCAGAAATAAAAATCAACGAACAAAATTAATATTTTACCAAAGATATTGAAATTTTGAAAAAGAACCAAATAGAAATTCTGGAGGTGAAGCACTCAGTAAAAGAAATGAAGAATTAACTAGCCAGCTTAGGAAACAGAGCTGACCAGGTGGAGAAAAGACTTATCGACATCAAAGATAGAAATCTGGAGATGACACAGCTGGAAGAAGAGAGACTTGAGAGTTAAAAGAAATGAAAGAACTCCACGAGAACTTTCTGACTCCATTAGAAAGAGCAACATAAGAATAATGGGTATACCAGAAGGAGAAGAGAGGGAACGGGGAACAGAGAGTCTATTCAAACAAATAGTCAATGGAAACTTCCCAAACATATGGAAATAACTGGATCCTTGAATCCAAGAAGCACACAGAACACCTAATTACTTCAATCCCAACAGCATGTCTCCAAGGCACAGTGTGCTGAAGCTGTCAAAAATTAATGACAAAGAAAGAATCCTCAAGGCAGCCAGGGAGAAGAAGACAGTAACATATAAAGGTATGCCCATTAGATTATCATCAGAATTTTCAGCAGAAAGTCTACCAGCCAGGAGGGAATGGAATCAAACATTCAAACTATTGAAAGACAGAAATTACCAGCCAAGAATAATACGCATATATCCAGCAATGTTATCCTTTAGATATGAAGGAAAAATAAAGACCTTTAATGACATACAGAAGCTGAGGGAATTTTCCATTACAAGCCTGCATTACAGGAAATACTGAAGGAAACTATTCTATCTGGAACAACAAGTCCAAAGAATATACAACCATGAGGAAGATCACTAACAGACAGATAGAAGTAGGAAATGGCAACCCCTTCACATAATAGGGCACTATATACTTAAACATAACAGAAAGGGTAAAGAAGACAAAAACATAAAAAAATAAAAGAAAAAGAGAAGAAAAATACAACTTTCCACCGCAACTCAGAAATCAACTCATAGCCTAAATTTTGTGACAACAAAAACATAATAAGGAAGAGAGTAAAGTTCTGAATTTGCAAAGGGAAATTGAGATAATAAGCATGCTGAAGATAAAGGAGTAGTGTATATATGAAACTTATTTTTACATAAACTTAATGGTAACCACTCAAAAAAAAATAAAAATAAAAAACTGAGACACATAACATAAAAAAAGAGTAAACAGAGGGAAAAATCATAGAGTACCACCAAACTAAAATAATAGACAGAAACAAAAAGGCAAACAAACAATAGAGACACCGTCCTACCAGAAAACAAAATATAAAATGACTATAGAAAATCCTCATATATCAATAATTACCCTTAATGTAAATGGACTGAACTTACCAATAAAAAGGCACAGAGCAGCAGATTGAATCAAAAAAACAAAACCCACTGCATGCTGCCTCAAAGAGACACATCTCAGATACAAGGACAAATACAGACTCAAAGTGAAAGGGTGGAAAACCATACTCCAAGCAAATAGTATCCAGAGAAAAGCGGGTGTATTCATACTTATATCACATGAAGCAGACTTCAGGATATAAAAGGTGACAAAAAACAAAAATGGACATTTCATAATGATAAAGGGGACAATACAACAAGAAGACATAACACTTATCAATATATATGCCCCCAATCAGGGAGCACCACAATATACAAAACAAATACTAAGAGAGCTAAAGGGATAATCTCACCAAAACACAATTATAGTAGGGGACCTAAATAGCCATTGACAGCTATGGATGTATCATCCAAACCGCAAATTAGTAAGAAAATATCAGCCTTAAATCACTCATTGGACCAGGTGGACATAATTGACATTTACAGAGCACTTCAACCTAGAACACCAGACTATACATTCTTTTCTAGTGTACATAGAACATTCTCAAAGATAGATCATATTTTGGGACACAAAACTAGCTGCAGCAAATTTAAGCAGATGGAAATCATACCAAGCATATTCTCTGACCAGAAGGCTTTGAAATTGGAAATCCACTTTGAAAAGAAAGTAGAAAAAAATCACAAACATGTGGGGATTAAACAGTATGCTATTAAAAAGTGACTGGGTCAAAGAAGAAATGAAAGAAGAGGTCAAAAGATACATAGAAACAAATGAGAATAAAAATACATCATTTCAAAATAATTGGGACACAGGCAAAGCAGTATTAAAGGGAAAATTTATATCATTAAAGGCCTACCTCAAGAAACAAGAAAAGTCCCAAGTAAACAATCTAACATTACATCTTAAAAAACTATAAAAAAGAAAATAACAAATGAAACCCAAAGTCAGCAGAAGGAAGGAAATAATAAAAATTAGAATAGAACTAAATGAAATGGAGAACAAAAAGACAATAGAAAAAAATCATGCAACAAAGAGCTGATTTTTTGAAAAGATTGATAAAATTAACAAAGCCTTGGCTAGACTCACTAAAGTAAAAAGAGAAAAGACACAAATAAACAAAATCAGAAATGAAAGAGGAGAAGTTACCACTGGTACCACAGAAATAGACAGGATCATACAAGAATACTAGTATGAAGTACTGTATACCACCAAATTCAATAACCTAGAAGAAATTGGCAAGTTTACTATAGCCTTCCTAGACTGAATCACAAAGAACTGGAAAACCTAAACATCCCGATCAAGAGTAAGTAAATTGAAACAATCACCCAAAACCTTCCCAAAAGCAAAAGTCCAGGACTAGATGGCTTCACTAGTGAATTCTATCAAACATTCAAAGAGGATTTAATACCCTTTCTCCTCAAACTCTTCCAAAAAATTGAAGAAGAAGCAATACTTCCTAACACATTTTATGAGGACAACATGACCCTGATTCCAAAACCTGGTAAGAATAACACATAAAAAGAAAACTACAGGCCAATATTGCTGATGAATATAGATGCAAAGATCCTAAACAAAATTCTAACAAATTAAATACAACAATACATTAAAAAGACCATATGGGGTTTATTCCAGGGGCCCAAAGGTGGTTCAGTACATGCAAATCGATTAATGTGATACACCACATAAACAAAATAAAAGATAAAAATCATATGATTATATCAATAGATTCAGAAAAAGCATTTGACAAGACACAACATCCATTTATGATTAAAACACTTAATAAAATGGGTATACAAGGAAAATACCTTAACATAGTAATAAAGACCATGCATTACTATGTTAAGGTATTAGCATACTTAATTAGCATACCAAACCCTCAGCTAATAGCATACTTAATGGTGGAAAACTGAAGGCTTTTGCTCTATGATTAGGAATAAGACAGGGTTGCCCCATATCACCACTCTTATTTAGCATAGTGTTGAAAGTCATAGCCGGAGCAATCAAGCAAAATAAATAAATAAAAGGCATTCAAATTAAGAATGAAGAAGTTAAATGTCACTTTTTGTAGATGACATGATTCTTTGTATAGAAAACCTTAAACACTCTAAACAATTAGAAACAATAAACAAATACTATAAAGTTGCTGGCCACAAAATCAATATACAAAATTCCATTGCATTCCTATATACTAACAACAAAATTTCAGAAAAAGAAATTAAAAAACAACAACAACAACAACAATTTTTTTTTGCCATTGCAACAAAATGAATAAAATACTTGGGAATAAACTTAACAAAGGACCTATACACTGAAAACTATTAATACAAGACATTCTTTTTTTTCCCCTGAAAGTTTCCCTGTGGGGCATTTCATTGTTTTAATGCATGAAATATGATGTACTCAAATCCCTCATCTTTTTTTTTTTTTTTTTTTTTTTTTTTTTTTTATTAAGGAGGGCACAGCTCACAGCGGTCCATGTGGGAAACGAACTGGCAACCTTGGTGTTATTAGCACCATGCTCTAAACAACTGAGCTAACCGGCCACCCCCAATGTAAGACATTCTTAAAATAAATTGAAGATGACAAAAAGAAATAGAAAGATATTCTGTGTTCGTGTATTGGCAGAATCAACATAGTTAAAATGGGCATATTACCCAAAGCAATACACACATTTAATGCAACCCCCATCAAAATCCCAAAAGCATTTTAAAAAGAAATAAAACAAAAAATCATCAGATTTGTATGGAATTACAAAAGACTGCAAATAGCCAAAGCAATCCTAAGAAAAAAGAACAATGCTGGAAGTATCATACTCCCTGACTTCAATTTTTACTACAAACGCACAGTAATCCTAACAGCTTTAGTTTGGCAGAAAAAAAAACAAAACAAACAAACAAACAAACAAACAAACAAAAAACAGAACAGACACACAGAGCAGACCAATGGAATAGAATTGAAAACCCAGAAATAAACCCACATATGTATGAGCAGATAATTTTCAACAAAGTAGCCAAAAAGATACCATGGAAAAAAGACAGCCTCTTCAGTAAACGGTGCTGGCAAAATTGGAAAGCCATATGCAAAAGAATGACACTAGACTGCTGTCTTTCACCATATGCTAAAATTAACTCAAAATGGATCAAAGACCTAAACATAAGATCTGAAACAATAAAGTACATAGAAGAAAGCGTAGGTATCAAACTTATGGACCTTGGGTTTAAAGAGGATTTTATGAATTTGACCTCAAAGAGAAGGGAAATAAAAAGCAAAACTAAATGAAAAGCTTCTGCACAGGAAAAGAAACCATCAATAAAACAATGAGGCAACCAACTGACTAGGAGGAGATATTTGCAAACAACTCCTCCCGTAAGGGTCTAATATCCAAAATATATACAAAGCTCATACAATTGAAGAACAGAAAAACAAACAATCCAATTAAAAATGGTCAGAGGACCTTAACAGACATTTCTCCCAAGAAGACAAACAAACGGCCAAGAGATATATGAACAGATACTCAACTTCACTAGCTATTAAGGAAATGCAAATCAAAACTACAATAAGATATCACCTCGCACCTCTCAGAATGGCTATCATCAACAAGAGAAATAATAACAGTTGGAGAGGCTGTGGAGAAAAAAGGAACACTTATACACTGTTTGTGGGAATGTAAATTGGTATAGCCACTGTGGAAAACAGTATGGAGGTCCCTCAAAGAAATGATGAATAGAATTACCATACGACCCAGCAATCCCTCTCCTGGGTATCTACCCAAAAAATCTGAAAACATTTATCTGTAAAGATATGTGTACTCTGATGTTCAATTCAGCATTTTTTATAGTGGCCAAGACATGGAAACAACCAAAGTGTCCTTCAGTAGATGATTGGATAATGAAAATATGGTACATATACACAATGGAATACTATTCAGCCATAAGAAAAGATGAAATACTGCCATTTGTGACAGCATGGATGGATCTTGAGATTATGCTAAGCGAAATAAGCCAGAAGGAAAAAGTAAAGAACCATATGATTTTACTCATATGTGGCACGTAAAACTGAAAGCAACAAAGGATAAGACAAACAAACAAAGAAACAAAAACTCATAGACACAGACAACAGATCAGTGGTTACTAGAAGGTAAGGGGGAAAGGAGGGTGTATAGAAGAGGGTAAAGGGCGTCAAATATATGGTGATGGAAGGAGAACTGACTCTGGGTGGTGAGCACACAATACAATATATAGATGATGTATTATAGAAATGTACACTTGACATAATATTCTTTAGGTCCATCAAGTGTGCATTTTTATAATACATCACCTATATATTGTATTGTGTGTTCCCCCCCAGAGTCAGTTCTCCTTCCACCACCATATATATGACCCTCTTTACCCTCTTCTCCCTACACTCCTTCCCCCCTTACCCTCTGCGCTGTATACCTGAAGCTGAAGATGGATAATATTGAATGTCAACTATAATTATATATATATATATATATATATATATATATATATATATGTATATTGTCACGGGATGTGGATTACAGCATAGCGAATAGAGTCAATGGAATTGTAACAGCTATATATGATGTCAGAGGGGTAGTGGATTGCGGGAGGGGGGTTATCACTTTGTGAGGGGTGCAAATGTCTAACTATTACATTGTTTTGTACACCTGAAACAATAAAAAATGTACACTTGAAACCTATATAATTTTACTAACAAATATCACCCCAATAAATTTAAGAAAGAAGAAAGAAAGAAAGGAAGAGAGAGAGGGAGAGGGAAAGAAAGAGAGAGAGAGAGAGAGAGAGAGAGAGAGAGAGAGAGAGAGAGAGAGAGAGAAAGAAAGAAGGAAAGAAAGGTTTTTAAAAAGGAGCTGGAGATTCTGCAAAGAGCTATTACTAGGAATAAGGATTTCACAAGCAGCTGCCGGTTTGCTTGACAGGTGTCCCCAAAGCATGAGCATAACAAATGGGGTTCAGAAAGACAAGGAACCTTCTAAGAATTCATATGAATGGATTTGTGTTAAAAAGAAATTGTATTTTAGGTTTTCTATAAACAAGAAGTCAAATGATGGAGTGGAATTAAATAGCGAAATACACTGTCCGATGGGCTTGGATAATGAAAGCTTTGGAAGACCTGAAGATAAACCTGTGAGTAGATTACATTCCATTTCAAGTAACTAGAAATCTAACATTCTAACATGCTAAAACTATAACTACCTACAACTAATTATACCCATAAATACCTATAAAGTATAACCAACTATGTACTTAATCATAAAGATACCTAAGCATAACTATAACTAGCAATAAATAAAAATCAGAACTATAGGAATAACTCAGAAATATTACAGGTTTGGTTCCAAACCACCACAATAAAGCAAATATTGCAATAAAGTGAGTCACACTAATTTTTTTTCTGGTGCATGTAAAATTTGTCTTTACACTATACTGTGCAATAGCATTTAGGGTGCAATAGCATTATGTCTAAAAATGTACTGTACATACCTCAATTTAAAATACTTTATTGCTAACAAATTGTGGGGACAGAGCCCCAGAGAGTAGTTTACAGGCTCTCGGCCTCATGTGGAAAGGTGCTGGCTCGGCTGTGGCTGATTGGCTGTCGGCTGTGGCCGGTTAGCCTATTGGCTGCTGGTATAAGTGCTGCGGCTACGGAGGAGAGCTGAGGACTGCCGAGGATTGCCGAGGAGCCGAGGAGAGCGGAAGAAGAGAGCCGAGAGAGCGGAAGAGAGTCGAGGAGAGTGGAGGAGAGTTGTCAGTCGGTCGGTTGGCGGAAAGGCGGACGGCAGGTCGCGTGTTCGGTGGGCCCAGCCTCCAGTGAGACCATAGTGGTATGACTCCCCTACCTATGGCTCCGTGGGTGCTCCTTTTTGGCCTCACCATATCCTGCGTTCTTGTGTGGGGAGTGGGAGCAGAGACCCCGCTGGGCGCCCCTCCTGAAAAATGGCGCAGCGAGCAGGGTCTCCAGCACGACAAATGGCGCAGCGAGCAGGGTCTCCCGCATGACACAAATGCTAACCACCATCTGAGCCTTCAGCATGTTGTAATCATTTTGCTGGTGGAGATTCTTGTCTTCCTGTTAATGGCTGCTGACTGATCAGGGTGATGGCTGCTGAAGGCTGGGATGCCTACGGCAATTTTGTAAAGTAAGACAACAATTAAGTTTGCCACATTGATTGATTCTTCCTTTCACAAATGATTTCACTGTAGCATGTGATGCTATTTGATAGCATTTTACCCACAGTAGAACTTCTTTCAAATTTGGAGTCAATTCTCTCAAACCCTGTTGTTGTCACTCAGCAGCCTACCCGTCTGTCCCTTCGTACCTACCCCTAAAGAAAGGAGAGTCTGTGAGACTAATCCTTTCAGGGACTTTGCTTCACCTTTGTGCTTACACCTTATGTTTCCCTGTTTGGCCCCAGAGGATGGCTGGTCAGCCAATGATGAGTAAGATTCCCCAGGGGGGGGGGGAACTCAAGCCAGGCACAATCGAATGGGGACCAGCAGGAGAACCTACGGTGTTGATAGAGGTGGGCACAGACCCCCACCTTCCCCCAGTTAAGGAGAGCTTCTGCCTTTGTGGTTGCATTCCTTCCCACAACCTACTTGGGAAGAGATTCAATGGTGCAATAACATCAGTTCTCCATCTATCCATTTCAGTAAGTTTCAGCATAAAGGTTTTGTCTCTTGGGGAGGTACATCCTGAAATTGACGGGTGCAGCTGCTTGCAGGCAGGGGTAATTAGTTCAAATCATTTTCTTAGTATAATGTGTGAAATTCACAGACCTTGGAGAAAACAATGTTGTTTTCTTGTGTGTGTATCAATAAAAGCCACAAGGCGGCCCCATTCAGGGCTCTCAGTCCTTTGAGGCTGTGAGACCCTTGGCCCCTGTTTCATAACTTTCTGGATTTCAGTTTCTTACTTTCTTAACCCTTCGCTGCCCCTTCTCGTTCGCTCACTGCCTGTGTTGCGCTGGACGCGACACTCTGTTGCTGCTTTATCAACTAAGTTTATGTAACAGTCTAAATCCTTCATTGTCATTTCAACAATCTTTATAGCGTATTCACCAGAGCAGATCCTATCTCAAGAAACCACTTTCTTTTGCATCCATAAGAAGCAAAACCTCATCCCTTGAAGTTTCATCCTGAGATTGCAGCAATTCAGTCACATGTTCAGACTCCACTTCTAATTCTGGTTCTCTTGCTATTTCCATTACATCTGCATTTACTTCCTCCACTGAAGTCTTGAACCCCTCAATATCACCCATGAGGGTTGGAATCAACTTCTCCCAAATTCCTGTTAATGTTGAAAGTTTGACCTCTTCCTGTGAGTCACAAGTGTTTTTAATGGAATCCAGAATGGTGAATCATTTCAGAAGGTTTCCAATTGACTTTTCCCAGAGCCATCAGAGGAATCACTAGCTATGGCAGCTATAGCCTTACAAAATATATTTCTTAAATAGTAACGCTAGAAAGTAGAAATTACTCCTTGATCCACGAGATACAGAATGGATGTTGGGTAAGCAGGCATGAAAACAACATTAATCTCATTGCACATTTCAGAGCTCTTGGGTTACCAGGTGCATTGTCAATGAGTAGTAATATTTTGAAAGCAAACTTTTTTCTTCTGAGCAGTAGGTCTCAATGGTGGACTTAAAATATTCAGCAAACCATGTTGTAAACAGATGTTCTGTCTTCCAGGCTTTGTTGTTCCATTTACAGAGCAATAGCAGAGAAGATTTTGCATATTTTTTATGGCCCTTGGATCACAGGAATGGTAAATGAGCATTGGCTTCAACTTAAAATCACCAGCTGCATTCGCCCCTAACAAGAGAGTCATCCTGTCTTCCTTTGAAGCTTTGAAGCCAGGCATTGACTTCTCTCTAGCAATAAAAGTCCTAGATGGCATCTTTTTCCAATCTAACGCTGTTTCATATACATTGAAAAAATTGTTGTTTAGTGTAGCAATCTTCATTAATTACCTTAGCTAGATCTTCTGGATAACTTTCTGAAGCTTCTACATTAGCACTTGCTGCTTTACCTTGTACTTTTATGTTACAGAGATGGCTTTCCTTAAACCTCATCAACCAATCTCTGCTAGCCTCAAGCTACTCTGCTGCAGCTTACTCACCTCTCTCAGCCTTCATAGAATTGAAGAGAGTTAGGGCCTGACTTTGGATTAGGCTTTGGCTTAAGGGAATATGGTGGCTGGTTTGATCCTCTAACCAGACCACTAAAATTTTCAATAAGGCTGTTTTGCATTTTTACAATTCATATGTTCACTGGAGTTGCACTTTTAATTTCCGTCAAGAACTTTTCCTTTGGATTTGCAACTTGGATAAAAGCAAGAGGCCTCACTTTTAGCCTATCTTGGCTTTCAACATGTCTTCCTCACTAAGCTTAATCATTTCTAACTTTTGATATGAAGCAAGAGACATGTTTCTCTTTCTTTCATTTGAACACTTAGAGGCCATTTTAGGGTTATTAACTGGACTTATTTCAATATTGTTGTGTCTCAGGGAATAGGCAGGCCTGAGGAGAGGGAGAGAGACGGGGTAACAGTCAGTGGAGTGATCAGAACACACGCGTTTACTCATTGTTTGCCATCTTATGTGGGTGTGGTTCATGGTGCCTCCAAACAATTACAATGGTAACATCACAGAATACCATAGCAAATACAATAGTAATGAAAAAAATTGAAATATTGTGAAAATTACCAAACTGTGAAACAGACACAAAGTAAGCAAACACTATTGGAAAAATGGAGCCGATAGATTTCCTTGACACAGGGTTGCCATAAAACTTCAACTTGTAAAAAAAAAAAGCAGTATCTGTGAAGTGCAATAAAGTGAAGCACAATGAAACAAGGCATGCCTGGAGTTAATATTCATGATAGTAATTTCAACTGGTAACCACAAGTAATTAATAGTTATAATTAATAACCACAACTAGTCAGGAATCCTAACCAAACACACACAATAAACCATAGCTACAGCTATCCAGAATTACAAACTAACCATACCTAGTAACTGCAGCTAGTTAGTATCCATATAATAAATGCACATGTAGTAGTCACTGTAACTAGCAACTGTGACTAGTTAGTAGACAAAAGTAGCAGCCACAACTAATGAAGAATAATAATCAACCACCAAAGAAAGAACCACAGCTATACCAAATAACTAGAACTAACCATACATAGCAACCAAAACTAGTCAGCAGCTCCAACAATCAATGACAACTAGTTAGTAGATATAACCAGTAACAGAACTAGTAAGTTGTCATAATCAATAACCATAACTAGTTAGTAGTCATGGTTAGCAATTTCAACTAGTAAATAAACTACAACCATAAACAACCATAATTATAACTAACTATAATTACAACTAAACATGAATAGCAAAGACAAGTAATTAGAAGCCATAATTACTAACCACAATTTGTTGTAGTCATAAGTGACCACAGCTGGTTAGTAGGCATAAGTTATAACCGCAAATACTTAGGAACAATAATCACCTTCCACCGCACCTAACATACATGGCTTTGTGTGAAAGACATTACACTTTAGTTTTAGTTTCTTTCTAAGTAATAAAGTCAACTGATTATTATTGAATAAAATAGTACTGTCCAGTGTGCATTGATCTTGAAAGCTTTGAAAGACCTGAAAATAAGTCTGTGAGTTTATTATCGGTCTTAATATAAGACATGTATAGGGGCACCCCCATTCGGGACCCCTCCTGCTCAGGAGCTGCAACCTCCTCTCATGCCTTTAATAAACTATCTTCTTTAAAAAAAAAAGAGACATGTATAATATAATTAATTAGTATTATATATTATATATTATATATAATATATATAATATATTATATAATTATATATATTATAATTATACATATTATTATAATATATTCGTTAGTAATTATTTTCTTATACTAATTTTTGCTCCAAAAGATGTATTAGAGGTGATGGTCCGGCTAGGTCTTATTTTTGGGGAAACATGGTACATTCTAGGTCAAATAACTACAATTCTAGCACTCTATAACGACCTGTAACCAACTATACCTATTAAAACTATGCTTATAACCAACTACAACTAACCACAACTACAACCAAACATTGACTGTAACCACAACCACCACCATCCATATCCAGTGGTCACAACTACTTAGTAGTCACAATCAGTAACAGCAGCTAGTATTTGGTTACAACCAGTAAGCATAACTAGTTAGTAGCCACACCTAGTTACCACAACTATCTAGTAGCCATGTCTAATAAGCATGACTAGCTAGCAGTCATGAATAGTGTCCTTAGTTAATTAGTAGTCATAAGTATTTATAGTGGATAGTTAGCAAGGGTAACTACCTATGGCTGGAATGAATTATAACTAGAACCCACAACAAGTTAGTGACTACAACTAGCTATATTAATTACAACTAATTGTAGATAGCGATAATCAGCCTAATCATAACTATAAACATAACTTTAACTATAACTATAGGTAACTATAATAGTAACTATAATGATGATAACAATAATAGTAATAACTATAACTAACTATGATATAGCCATGTTTGAAGCACAAAAACGGATGAAATAGAAACTGACTACCAAAAAATCTCCTAAATTCTCTAAATATGCATTTGATGTTAAAATGTGAGAATGCAGCAGCAATGTGGGGAAGAAGGGAATGTTGGGTGCTTTAGTAAAGCTGGAATGTGAAGACAATGTGTAGGTCCTGCTCTGAGTTTTATGCTCTTTTGGAAGGGCTGCTATTTGGGTTAAACAAAAATGAGGTGGCGAACTTTGAGCCTCGAATTTGTTCAGAGCTATGGATTTCAACTGCCTAATAACATATAGTTCTGGAGAGGGATGAGTGACTGGCATTTCTAGAAATGGGGTTTGAAATAGAGGGTAGAAAATGAATAGTAACTGACCAAATTTAAAGAATGGGTTGATAAAGCAATAATGTCCCCTGAAAAGTATTTCAGTGGAATAGGAAGGCAGGAAAGGGCGCATAATTGAGAGTGTGTTGTTGAAAGGCTTTGTTTTTTTAAAGAAGCTAATAATGGGGAGAAGAGTGGTAAAGTAAGAGCAAGGGGTTGATTGCAAATAGACGTTTTTTCTCTCTGCATAGAACCACTTCAGATTTTATTGTCTGTTCCCCTATCTTGGAACCAGTTACGCAAACGACAGAAATGGCATATGACATTGTAACCATGCTGCAACAGAGATAACCAAAGAAATTGTTGTCTACTGTTCATTGAGATCAAAGTGAGTTGGTTGCCACTCCAGGATGATTGCTCGAGGAGTGACTTTAATAATTTCTTTGAAGAAGTTTCTCTGAATGTGTAGGAAATCAGCCAGCCAGTGACTTTTATCCACTAAAGTTGTCTTGACCTCAGTATCTGTTTTACATTTTTGGATTTTTCTGTCATCCATGTATGGCAGGTAAGCTTAGTAACTGGGATGGAGTTATTCTCACGCCCACTAGAATGAGCTTATAGCAACATTATTTTAGAGTGAGGTGGCTACTTTTTCTGACCTTATGTCCTGAGGTGAGTTGGTTATGGTCTTATGGTAGAATATGGAATGACATTTGGGGCAGCATTGGATTTAGGGGTTACTTGTGGGGCACCGGAGCAATGGCTGGGTCATTGCACCTGTACACTTGAGGTAGGGTCTTGTAGACCAGGTAAACTAAACATGAAATTGTAAACATCAGGCTTCTAGAGGGTTCAGAGCACAGACTCCCAAATGCTTGATGACAGATGAAGTGTAGGGAAGATGAGTGGAAGAGAAGAGCTAGTGGGAAGAAGTAGGAGTAGGAAACATTGCTCAGTGATCATGTGCACTTAGAGGGGCTTTTTCACTGTGTGTAATGAGGGATGTAGTGGTGAGATAAGACCAAAGCAGGGAACTCCTGAACTTGGCCAGTGCCTGCCTGTGGAGATGTCATCATACATGCAGCTGCCACTCTTGAGTAGGCTCCAATATGGGAGAAGTTAAGCAATGCAAGTTTTTCTTTTTCCTAAAATGTGAGAAATATGTTCTGAATATCTAGTGGCATTTCTTCATATTGTATGACCACAAAAAAAGAAATATGAATGATGAATAGGAATTTGAAGTGTACATATATATTCAACACAAGGAGTTATTAGGAATTCCCTGGAAATGAAAATGACTGTTTTATAAAGTTGTGAGGTAACTGCCACTGCTAAGTGCTTAAGTAAAGACTAGACAAACAGTTGTTAGAGATCCTGAAAATAGGAGTGAGTTGTTGGATTGATGGCTTTTTATATTCTTTTAACTAACAATAATCCTTAGGATGTATACCTGACAAAAACGATAAAGTAAAAGATTCACTAAATGGCTATATAATAAATTAGCCACCAAATAAGTGTCTATGTTTCTATAACCCATAGTCCATTCTCTCTCTCTCTCTCTTTTTAATTGAAGTTCATTGGGGTGACAATTCTTGGTAAAGTTACATACATTTCAGGTGTACAATTCTGTATTACATCATCTATAAATCCCATTGTGTGTTCATCACCCAGAGTCAGTTCTCCTTCCATCACCATATATTTGATCCCCCTTACCCTCATCTCCCACTCCCCAACCCCCTTACACTCTGGTAACCACTAAACTGTTGTCTGTGTCTATGAGTTTTTGTTTCTCATTTGTTTCTCTTGTTCTTTTGTTGTTTTTGGTTTATATACCACATAGCAGTGAAATCATATGGTTCTCTGCTTTTTCGGTCTGACTTATTTCGCTTAGCATTGTAATCACAAGATCCATCCATGTTGTCACAAATGGTCCTATTTCATCTTTTCTTACCGCCGAATAGTATTCCATTTTGTATATATACCATAACTTCTTTATCCATTCATCTGTCGAAGGACATTTTGGTTGTTTCCATGTCTTGGCCACCGTAAATAAAGCTGCAATGAATATTGGAGCACACGAGTCTTTATGGATAAATGTTTTCAGATTTTTTGGGTAGATACCCAGGAGAGGGACTGCTGGGTTATATGGTAATTCTATTCGTAATTTTTTGAGGAACCTCCACACTGCCTTCCATAACGGCTGTACCAGTCTGCATTCCCACCAACAGTGTATGAGGGTTCCTTTGTCTCTACAGCCTCTCCAATGCTTGTTACTGTTTGTCTTGTTGATGATAGCCATTCTGACTGGGGTGAGGTGATATCTCACTGTGATTTTTATTTGCATTTCTCTGATGATTAGTGATGTTGAGCATTTTTTCCTATGTCTATTTGCCATTTGTCTGTCCTCTTTGGAGAAATGTCTCTTCAGGTCCTCTGCCCATTTTTCAATTGGGTTGTTTGTTTTTTGTTGTTGACTTGCATGAGTTCCTTGTATATTTTGGATATTAGCCCCTTATCGGAGGCACTGTTTGCAAAAATCTTCTGCCATTCAACTGGTTGCCTCTTTATTTTGTGGATGGTTTCTTTTGCTGTGCAGAAGATTTTAAGTTTGATATAGTCCCATTCATTTATTTTGGCTTTTACTTCCCTTGCCTTTGTAGTCAAATTCATAAAATGCTCTTTGAACCCAAGGTCCATGTTTAGTATCTATGTTTTCTTCTATGCAGTTTATTGTGTCAGGTTTTATGCTTAAGGATTTGATCCATTTTGAATTAATATTGGTACGTGGTGAGAGACAGCAGTCCAGTTTCATTCTTTTGCACGTGGCTTTCCAATTCTCCCAGCACCATTTATTAAAGAGGCTGTCTTTTCTCCATTGTATGTTTTTGGCTTCTTTGTCAAAAATTATCTGTCCATATTTATGTGGTTTTATTTCTGAGTTCTCAATTCTATTCCATTGGTCTATGTGTCTGTTTTTCTGCCAGTACTATGCTGTTTAGATTATTGTTGCCCTGTAGTACAAGCCAAAGTCAGGGAGTGTGATACCTCCAGCATTGTTCTTTTTTCTTAAGATTGCTTTGTCTATTCGTGGTCTTTTGTGGTTCCAAACAAATCTGATGATTTTTTGTTCTATTTCTTTAAAAGATGCCATTGGGATTTTGATAGGGATTGCATTAAATCTGTGTATTGCTTGGGGTAATATGGACATTTTAACTATGTTGATTCTTCTAATCCATGAGTATGTAATGTCTTTCCATTTCTTTGTGTCTTCTTCAATTTCTTTTAAAAATGTCTTGAAGTTTTCAGCATATAGGTTTTCACATCCTTGGTTAAGTTTATTCCTAGGTATTTTATTCTTTTTGCTGCAATTGCAAAAGGAATTGTTTTTTAAATTTCTTTTTCTGAGATTTCATTGTTAGTATATAGGAAAGCAATGGAGTTTTGTACGTTGATTTTGTAGCCGGCACTTCGCTGTGTTTGTTGATTGTTTCTAATAGCTTTTTGGTGGAGTATTTAGGGTTTTCTATATATAGCATCATGTCATCTGCAAAGAGTCACAGTTTAACTTCTTCATTCCCAATTTGGATGCCTTTTATTTCTTTGTCTTGCCTGATTGCTCTGGTGAGGACTTCCAACACTATGTTGAAAAGCAGAGGTGACAGGGGATAGCCCTGTTGTGTTCCTGAATGTAGAGCAAAGGGCTTCAGTTTTTCACCATTAATTATGAGATTAGCTGAGGTTTGTCATATATGGCCTTTATTATGTTAAGGTGTTTTCCTTCTATACCTATTTTATTAGTGTTTTATTCATAAGTGGATATTGTATCTTGTCAAACTCTTTTCCTGCATCAATTGATATAATCATATGATTTTTGTCCTTTATTTTGTTTATGTAATGTATCACTTTGATGGATTTGTATATGTTGAACAATACTTGTGCCCCTGGAATGAACCCCACTTGGTGGTGATGAATAATCTTTTTAATGCATTGTTGCATTCGATTTGCTAGAATTTTGCTTAGGATTTTTGCATCTATGTTCATCAGAGATATTGGTCTGCAGTTTTCTTTTTTTGTGCTGTCCTTACCAGGTTTTGGTATCAGGGTAATGTTGGCCTCATAAAATGTGTTAGGGAGTACTGTCTCTTCTTCAATTTTTTGGAAGAGTTTGAGCAGGATCCATAGTCCATTCTCATTATGCTGGTTACTTGATTTCTCAGCAGAGGTGTACACAGTTGATCACACTCTGCTTCCTGAAATACTATCTTCACCTAACTTATTGGAAACCATATTCTCCTACTAGGTTTCTTCCTACTTTTCTGATTGTTCTTTCTTCGTCCTCCTTGCTGGATCCTCCTCATATCCCCAACTTCTAAATATGGCATGCCTCAGGGCTCAGTCCATAGATGTCTTCTCTTTTCTACTTACAGTAACTCCCTATATGATCTCATCCAGTATTATTCTTTATATGTCATTTATCTTCTGGTGATTCCCATATTTATGTCTCATGCCCAAATCCTGCCTTGAATTTCTGATTCATATATCCAGGTGCATTCTGAGCATTTCCAACTATCTGTCCACTTATGCAAAGATGTTGTAGATGTGATTTTACTTATTCTTTTCACTAGGTACATCTAAAATACCTGAACATTATATATAAAACTCACATAAGAAGACTCTGAAAGGTAGAGATAAAGCAGATCTATTAGAGACCTCAAGACCTGAAGAATGATGTGGGTGTTTTCTTTTTACCTTATATATACCAGACATAGAGGTGAAGAATCCATCAACCCAGAAACTTCAACACATGCATACAAAAAAGCTCCAATGAAAGCCAAAGTACCAGGAAAGGGGCAGCCTAGCAAGACAAAATTTTTACACAATAGCTGCTCTACTCCAACCAAACACCATGGAAAATATTGTGGCCTCACATTTACCCATGCTAGCAAATGGAGAGTACAACACCTAGGTTTTCACTCTCCTGAGGTTTTAATGAGGCAGCCTAACTCTCCCACTCTCTTGGTGTTAGAGAAGGCCAACTAGGGAGCCTAAACTTGTCATCCCTGCTGGCCAGAAATAATCTAATATACCAATTAAAAACAGAGATTGGCCTAGTGAATTAAAAACGTGACAAAATATGTGCTGTCTATAAGAAACTCATTTCACATTTAATGATATGGGCAGATAGAAAGCAAAAAAATGGGGAAAATATATCATATAAACATTAATCAAAAGAAAGCAGGAGTACCTATATTGATCTGAGATAAAATAGACTTTAGAACCAACGGAAATTACAAAACACAGAGAACAACACTATATAATGATAAATGGTTCAATACATGAAAAATATATAGCAATCCTAAATGAATCTGTATTGAACAATAGAACTGTCAAATACGTGAAACAAAAACAGATAGGAGAAACAGACAGATCTACTATTATGGTAGGACATTTGAATACCTGTCTCTCACCAACTGATTAAAAAACCAGACAGAAAATCAGCAAAAGCTCAACAATACCATCAATCAACAGAATCAAGTCAACATTTATAGAATACCCTACTGAACACCAGTAGAATACACATTGTTTTGAAGTGACCATAGGACATGTATCGAGACAGACTGTTTTCTGGTCCATAAAACAAACCTCAACAAAAATTAAAAGAATTGAAATCATACGGAGTGTTTTCTCCAACCACAGCAAAATCAAACTATAAATCAACAAAGGAGAGATAATAGGAAAATCTCAAACATTTGTAAACTAAACAACACACTTCTAAATAACCCATGGGTCAAACAGCAACTTTCAAGAGAAATAAAAAATCAGTGAAATAAATTAAAATGTAAATATTACATATCAAAACTTGTGGGACACATTTAAGACAACACTGAAGAGGAAAATTTGTATGCAAAATGCACACACTATAAAAGTGAAACTATCAAATCAATCATCTAAGTTCCCACCTCAAGAAAGAAAAACACGTAAAGGAAAAATAAACCAAAAGCAAGCATAAGGATGAAAATAATAAAGATAAGAGTAGAAATCAGTGAAATTGAAAAAAATAAAATAAAATCAATGATCAAAAATCTGTTTCTTTGTATAGACCAAAATGTTGACAGGCCTCTTGCAAGACTGTCAAAGATAAAAAAGACAAGACAAAATTACCAATATCAGAATAAAATATGGAATATAACTACAGACCCTGCAGATATTAAAAGGATAATAAGAATACTACGTACATAAATGTGAAACATATGTGAAATAGAGCACTTCCTTGAAAAGTACAAACTACTGCAACTCACCAAATATGAAATTGATCATTTGAGTAATTCTGTAACTGTTAAAGGAATTCATTTGTAATTTTTAAAATGTCCCAGAAAAAATCTTCAGACATAGATGGGTTCACTGTAGAATTCTACAAAACAATTAAAGAACAATTGACAGGAATTCCATACAATCTCTCCAGAAAATAGATAAGGAGAGAATATTCATTTTATGAAGTTAATTTTACCCTTAATGCTTATCATATGTATGATCTACAAATATTTTCTCCCATTCTGTGGGTTATCTTTCTGCTTTCTTGATAGTGTCTATTGATGCATGATAGTTTTCAATTTTGATGAAGATTATGATCTATTTTTTTTCTTTTCTTGCTTATGCTTTTGGTCTGATATTTAAAGAAACATTGCCTAATCCAAGGCCATGAAGACTTTCACTTAGTTTTACTCAAAGTTTTATAGTTTTAGCTCTTACATTTAAATTTTTGATCAATTTTGATTTATTTTTGGTACATGGTATGAGGTAGGCATCCAAACTTATTGTTTTTCATATGACTAGCCACTTTTCCATAATCATTTATTTCAACAATAATTCTTTCCCCATTGACACCCTTGGTGACAACATTGATATTTTTGGCATTCTATTAGAAAATGAATTGACCGTAAATGTACAAGCTTATTGATGAACTCTCGATTTTATTCCATTCATCTATATGTCTAACTTTATGCCAGTACCAAACTGTCTTAATTACTGTAGCTTTGTAGTAAGTTTTGAAATCGAGAAGTCTGAATTCTCCAACTTTGTTTTTCAATATTGTTTTAGCTTTTTGGAGTCTCCTGCATTCCATATGCATTTTAGGAAAAGCTTGTCCATTTCTGCAAAACAAAAAACAAAAAAAATGACAGATGTAATTTTGATAGGAATTGCATTGAATCTGTAGAGCAATTTGGGGAGTATTGCCATCTTAAAAGTTTTAGGTCTTACAATACATGAGTTTGGACATATTTCCATTTATTTAGATCTTTACTTTGTTTCAACAATATTTTGTAGTTTTCAGTGTACAGTGCTTCATTTCTTTGGTTAAATTATTTCTAATTATTTTATTATTTTGATGCTTTTTTGCATGGAATTGTTTTCTTTTTCTTTTCTTTCTTTCTTTTTTATTGGGGGAATATTTGAGAACAGTGTGTTTTTCCAGGATGTCAAGTCATTTTTTTGTTTTTTCAATCTAGTTGTGTGTGTGGGGGGTGCATCTCATCTAGTTGTGGGGACCACAGCACAGCTCCAAGTCAACTCATTGTTTTCAATCTAGTTGTAGAGGGTGCAGCTCACTGCCCCATGTGGGACTCGAACTGGTGACCCTGGTGTTATGAGCAGCTCACTCTAACCACTGAGCCAACCAGTTGCTCAACCACAGCTCAGCTCCAAGCTCAAACCATTGTTTTCAATCTAGTTGTGGAGAGAGCAGTTCACTGGACCATGTGGGAGTTGAACCGGCAACCTTGTTGTTAAGAGTGTGTGTTCTAACCAACTGAGCCATTCGGCCTCTTTCTTTCTTTCTTTCTTTCTTTCTTTCTTTCTTTCTTTCTTTCTTTCTTTCTTTCTTTCTTTCTTTCTTTCTTTCTTTCTTTCTTTCTTTCTTTCTTTCCTTCCTTCCTTCCTTCCTTCCTTCCTTCCTTCCTTCCTTCCTTCCTTCCTTCTTTCTTTCTTTCTTTCTTCCCCTCCCTCCCTCCCTCCCTCCGTCCCTCCCTCCCTCCCTCCCTCCCTCCCTCCCTCCCTCCTTCTTTCTTTCTTCCTTTCCTTCTTTCGAGTTTATTGGGGTGACAATTGTCAGTAACGTTACCTAAATTTCAGGTATATAATTCTGTATTACATCCTCTATAAATCACATGTGTGTTCACCACCCAGAGTCAGTTTTCCTTCCATCTCCATATATTTGATCCCCTTTACCCTGATCTACCACCCTCCTCCCCCCTTACACTGTGGTAACCGCTAAACTATTGTCTGTGTCTATGAGTCTTTGTTTCTCATTTGTCTTGTTCTTTTGTTGTTTTTGGTTTATATACCACATATCAGTAAAATCCAATGGTTCTCAACTTTTTCTGTCTGACTTATTGCGCTTAGTATTATAATCTCAAGATCCATCCATGTTGTCGCAAATGGTACTATTTCATCTTTTCTTACAGCTGAATGGTATTTTATTCTGTATCTATAGCACAACACCTTTATCCATTTATCTATCGAAGGACACTTTGATTGTTTCCATGTCTTGGCCACCATAAATAAAGCTGCAGTGAACAGCTTTATGTGAACAGTGGAGCACATATGTCTTTACGGATAAATGTTTTCAGATTTTTGGGTAGATACCCAGGAGAGGAATTGCTGGGTCATATGGTAATTCTATTCATAATTTTTTTTGAGGAAGCTCCACACTGCATTCCATGGCGGCTGCACTGATCTAAATTCCCACCAACAATGTATGAGGGTTCCTTTTTCCCCACAGCCTCTCCAACACTTGTTACTATTTGTCTTTTTGATGATAGCCATTCTGACTGGGGTGAGGTGATATCTCATTGTGGTTTTCATTTACATTTCTCTGATGATTAGTGATGTTGAGCATTTTTTTGTATGTCTATTGGCCATTTGTGCACCCTTTTTGGAGAAATGTCTCTTCAGGTCCTCTGCCCATTTTTCAATTGGATTGTTTGTTTTTTTGCTGTTGAGTTGCATGAGTTCCTTATATATTTTGGATATTAGCTCATTCTCAGAGACATTGTTTGCAAAAATCTTCTCCCATTCGGTTGGTTGTCTCTTTAATTTCTCGATGGTTTCCTGTGCTGTGTAGAAGCTTCTTAGTTTGATATAGTCCCATTCATTTATTATAGCTTTTCTTTCCCTTGCTTTTGGAGTCAGATTCATAAATTGCCCTTTGAACACAAGGTCCATAAGTTTAGTACCTATGTTATCTTCCATGCAGTTCATTGATTCAGGTCTTATGTTTAGGTCTTTGATCCGTTTTCAGTTAATTTTGGTACATGAGATAGTCTAGTTTCATTCTTTTGTGCATGGATTTCCAATTTGGCCAGCACTATTTATTGAAAAGGATGTCTTTTTTCCATTGTATGTTTTTGGCTTCTTTGTAAAAAATTATCTGTCCATATTTATGTGGGTTTATTTCTGGGTTCTCAATACCATTCCATTGGTCTGTGTGTCTGTTTTTCTGCTAATACCATGCTGTTTTGATTATTTATTGTTGCCCTGTAGTACAAGCTAAAGTCAGGGAGTGTGATACCTCCAGCATTGTTCTTTTTTCTTAGGATTGTTTTGGCTATTTGGAGTCTTTTGTGGTTCCATACAAATCTGATGATTTTTTGTTCTATTTCTTTTAAAAATGACATTGGGATTTTGACGGGGATTGCATGAAATCTGTATATTGCTTTGGGTAATATGGCCATTTTAACTATGTTGATTATTCCAATCCATGAACATGGAATGTCTTTTCATTTCTTTGTGTCTCTTCAATTTCTTTTAAAAATATCCTATAGTTTTCAATATATAATTCTTTTACATCCTTGGTTAAGTTTAATCCTAGGTATTTTATTCTTTTTGTTGCAATTGAAGAAGGAAATTTTTTTTAAATTTCTTTTTCTGAAATTTCATTGTTAGTATATAGGAATACAATGGACCCTTGTACGTTGATTTTCTAGCCGGCAACTTTACTGTATTCGTTTATTGTTTCTAATAGCTTCTGGTGGAGTCTTTAGGGTTTTCTATATATAGCATCATATCATCTGCAAAGAGTGACGATTTAACTTCATCATTCCCAATTTGGATGCCCTTTATTTCTTTGTCTTGCCTGATTGCTCTGGCTAGGACTTCCAACACTATGTTGAAAAGCAGAGGTGATAGGGGACAGCCCTGTCGTGTTCCTGAATGTAGAGCAAAGGGCTTCAGTTTTTCACCATTAATTATGATATTAGCTGAGGATTTGTCATATATGTCCTTTATTATGTTAAAGTGTTTTCCTTCTGTGCCTATTTTATTAAGTGTTTTAATAATAAATGGATGTTGTATCTTGTCAAATGCTTTTTCTGCATCAATTGATATAATCATATGATTTTTGTCCTTTATTTTTTTTATGTCGTGTATCACATTGATCGATTTGTGTATGTTGAACCATCCTTGTGCCCCTGGAATGAACCCCGCTTGGTGGTGATGAATAATCTTTTTTTTTTCAAATTTAATTTTATTAAATTTATTGGGGTGACAATTGTTAGTAAAATTACATAGATTTCAGGTGTACAATTCTGTATTACATGATCTATAAATACTCTGGGTGATGAACACACAATGGGATTTATAGATGAATAATCTTTTTAATGCATTGTTGCATTCCATTGCTAGAATTTTGTTTAGGTTTTTTGCATCTGTATTCATCAGAGATTTTGGTCTGTAGTTTTCTTTTTTTGTGTTGTCCTTACCAGGTTTAGGTATCAGGTAATGTTGGCCTCATAAAATGAGTTTGTGAGTACTGTCTCTTCTTGAATTTTTTGGAAGAGTTTGAGTAGCACAGGTATTAGATACTCTTTGAAAGTTTGGTAGAATTCACTATTGAAGGTGTCTGTTCCCGGATTTTGCTTTTCAGAAGGTTTCATATTACTGACTCAATTTCCTTACTGGTGATCAGTCTATTGGTATTTTCCCATTCTTTGTGATTCAACCTTAGGAAGGCTGTATGTTTCTCAGAACTTGTCCATTTTTTCTAGTCTATTGAATTAGGTGGGTTATAGTTTTCATAGTATTCTTGGAAAATCCTTTGTATTTCTGTGGCATCCATGATAACTTCCCCCCTTTCATTTCTAATTTTGTTTATTTGTGTCTTTTCTCTTTTTATCTTAGTGAGTCTCACTAAGGGTTTGTCAATTTTATTAATCTTTTCAAAGAACCAGTTCTTTGTCACATTCATTTTTTCTATTGTCTTTTTGTTCTCTATTTCATTTAGTTCTGCTCTGATTTTTGTTATTTCCTTTCTTCTGCTGACCTTGGGTTTCATTTGTTCTTCTTTTTCTAGTTCTTTAAGGTGTAATGTGAGGTTATTTATCTGGGATTTTTTTGTTTCTTGAGATAGGCCTGTAATGATATAAATTTTCCTCTTAAAACTGCTTTCGCTGCATGGGATTTTTTCTTTAATCTTATTTTCAGGTTGTTCACTGCTAGTGTACTGGACTGCAACTGATTGTTGTATATTTATCTTTCAGCCTACAAATTTGCTGAAATGTATTAGCCTTAACAGCTTTTGCAGCTTCTTTAAGGTTTTTTACATATACCATGCCATCTGTGAATGGAGATAGCTTCACTTCTTCCTTTCCAATTAGGACACATTTTACTAATTTTTCTTGCCCAATTGCCCTAGTTAGAACTTCTATTACAATGTTGAATGGGAAGGAGATGAGATCAGCATCATGGCATCATGAGATATCTCTCATGTTTGTCACCCCTTTTAACAACTAAAATTCGGCATCCCTCCATTGAACAAAAATGCCTCTATGGGAGCTGTGCCATCCATCACCATATGCCAAGGGAACCGGGAGAAGTCTCACCATCCTGTGCTCTGGATAACATGCAGAGAGAACACATAATGTGTTGTGTAAGTAGTTGGAACCTGTGAACCAGCTTCAGCCCCTCTTGGCCACTGTCAGGGAACCTGGAGAGCACTGACTTGGAGAGACCCCCATGGAGAGAGCTTTTGTAGTAGCCCAGGTTTCCAGAGAAGTTTCAGCACGCTGATGGATGAAGGAAAAACCCCAAACAAGCAAACATACAAACAACAACAACCAAAAATAACAGTTGGATGTAATGGAGAGCATTAGGGGAACTCTGCTAACATTGCCCCTCTCGCAAGGTGGTTCAAGGTGGGGTTGAACTTGCCATCAGTAACCTCTCACATGAGGGGAAAAAAGAGTGGTGAGTGAGTGCTACCTTCCCTGCTGTGCAGGACAATGCTGAAGAAACCCATTGCTCTCCCACTACACCCAGAATCCTGAACTGTGACCTACATGACTAATGGGATGGAGATGAAGAAAGAGGCAGACAAGGGTATCAGACAGCGTTATAGGGACACAATTCTTATTGACTGCATTCCGAACGTCAGGAAGAAGTCTGCTCATGAGCTACTAGAAAAACCTCACTGGACGACCCGCCCCCGCATCTGACCTGTGAGCACTCTCTATACACTGAGGGCCAAACCCACACCTGTCTACTCTGAAGCCAGCTCCTTATGCACACTCTCAACGGTGGCAGCAAAAGCAAGATCTGGTAGACAAGGAGTATGCTCAGAAAACAGGCCAGGGACTATGGCCAAGGAAAAAAAACACAAACTTGAGCTATAGCACCACCTATCTGAAAGCAAAAGAGAAGCTATCAGCAGCCAGCTTGGTGTGTTGCAGAATCGAGAAAATACATATAAATTTAATAATTCTGCCACAAGAGGGAGCAAGAAGCACAGAGCAGGTGTATCCATACAACACCTTAGACAGCCTCAGAATCTATAGAAGGACTGATAAAAGATATTTCTCCTATGAATGCAGTTAGTACAGATTAGAGGAGGTGACTGCTACTTCAAATGTGAAAACAGTAACGCAAAACTCCAAGGTGCATGAAAACCAAGGAAACATGACATTACCAAAAGATCACAATAATCTTCCAGTACCAAACCTGAAGACAAGGAAATCTAATATTACCCGATAAAAAAAACTCAAAATAGCTGTTTTGAGGAAACTCAATGAGCTACAACAAAACACAGAAATACAATTAAATGAAATCAGGAAAACAATACGTGGACAAAATGACAAATTTGACAAAGAGAAAAAAATTATAACAACAAAAAAGAACCAGAGTTTCTAGAGCTGAAGAATTCAATGAATGAAATAAAAAATGAAATGGAGAGCATCAAGAGCAGAATATACCAAACAGAACATAGAATCTGTGAGTTAGATGGTAGAAACTTTTAAATTACCCAGCCAGAGAATAAAGGAAAAAGAATGAAAGAATAAAGAAAGCCTATGTGAGCTATGGAACACTATCAAAAGAACAAATATCAGTGACAACATGGATGGATCTTGAGAGTGTAATGCTGAGCGAAATAAGTCAGACAGAAAAAGCAGAGAACCATATGATTTCACTGATATGTGGTATATAAACGAAAAACAACAAAAGAACAAGACAAACAAATGAGACACAGAAACTCATAGACAGGGACAATAGTTTAGTGGTTACCAGAGGGTAAGGGTGGTGGGGGGTGGGGGTGGGAGATGAAGGTAAGGGCGATCAAATATATGGTGATGGAAGGAGAACTGACTGTGGGTGATGAACACACAATGGGATTTATAGATGATGTAATACAGAATTGTACACCTGAAATCTATGTAATTTTACTAACAATTGTCACCCCAATAAATTTAATTAAAAAAAAGAACAAATATCAGAATCATTGGAGTTCCAGGTGGAGAAAAGAGGGAGATGGGGGGAAGAAAGTGTATTTAAAGAAATCATAGCTCAGAACTTCCCAAACCTGGTCTGAGACTAGTATGTCCATGTTTATGAAGGTAATAGATCACCACATTATCTCAATTCAAAACAACTTTCTTCAAGACACATTATAGTAAAACTCTCAAAAATCAAAGACAAAGAGAATCCTAAAGGCAGCAAGAGTAAAAAAATATTGTAACGTATAAAGAAACCCCCAGTAGGGAGTCAGCAGGTTTCTCCAGAAAAATCTTATAGGCTAGGAGAGAACAGAATGACATATTAAAAGTGTTGAGAGAAAAAAGAAAAGTCAGCCAAGAATACTCTAATCTGTCAAAATTATCCTTCAGGAATGTAAGAGAAATAAAGACCTACCCAAACAAAAGCTGAGGGAGTTCATCACCATGAGACCTGCCTTACAAAATATGCTAAAATCTTCAAGCTGAAATGAAAAGACACAAATTGGTAACATGAAAACACATGAAAATATATAACAGCAGTAAAAGTAACATACAGTCGGATTTGGAAAACTCTAATTCTGGAATATGTTGGTGTGTTAACCACTTAACTATAGTACAAATTTTAAAGGAAAAGAGTATTAAAAATAACTGTAGCTGGGGATCACAGCATAAATTATATAAATGTCTAAGCACTATGTTGTAGACCTGAAACCAATATAAAATAATATTGCCTGTCAACCATAACTGAAAAAATATAGCTATAGCTACTACAGTTTGTTAATGAATACACAATATGAAAAAGAGGTAAATTGTGACATCAAAAACATAAAAGGAGGGAGTAAAATGGTGGTGCTTTTGTATGTGAATTTAAGTAAGTTGCTATCACCTGAAAATAGACTGTTGTAAATAAAAGATGTAAGCCTTATGGTAACCACAAAGCAAAAACCTATAATTGCTTCACAAAAGATAAAGAGAAGGGAATCAGTGCATACCAACATGAAAAGCACCAATTCAAAAAGGTAGAAAGGAAGAGAGAGGAATAAAAGAAACAACGGAACTACAAAAAAGCCAGAAAACAATAACATGACACTAGTAAGTCCTTAGATATCAGTAATTACTCTAAATGTAAATGGATTGATTTCTCCAGTCAAGAGGCATATACAGGCAGAATGGATATAACAACAAGACCCAACTATCTGCTGTCTACAAGAAACTCACTTCACACATAGGTGCAAAGTGAAGGGATGGAAAATGATATTCCATGGAAGTGGAAACCAAAATTTTGAATGTAGAAGTAGCTATACTTATATCAGACAAAATAGACTTTATGCTCAAAATAGTAACAAGAAATAAAGAAGTCATTATATAATGCTAGAGAAATCGATTAATCAAAAAGATATAACAATAATAAATATATGTGCACGCAACATCAGAGCACCTACAACAAGCAAATACTAACAGATCTGAAGGGAGAAATAGATAAAAATACAATAATAGTAGGGGACTTCAATAACTCACTTCCAACAATCGATAGATCATCCAGACAGAAAATAAAGAAGGAAACATTGGACTTGAACCATACTTTAGAACAGTGGACCTAATAGATTAAAAAACTTTCTGTCCAACAGCAGCAAAACACATATTCTCCTAGAATGCACATGGAACATTCTCCACAAGACAGAGGTCCCCACTTTCACAACTCTTATTCAACATACAACTGCAAGTGCTAGCTGGAGTACTCAGGCAAGATAAAGAAATAAAAGACATCCAAATAAGAAAGAAATAAGTGAAATTGTCATTATTTGCAGATATGAACTCATATACAGAAAATCCTAAAGACTCCACCAAATAAAAAGAACTGTCAGAACTAATGAATGAATTTAGTAAAGTTGTGGGATACAAAATCAACATACAAAAATCAGTTGTTTTTTTATACACTAACTACAAAATATCTGAAGAAGAAATAAACCAATCCTATTTACAATAACATCATAAACAATAAAATACTTAGGAGACAATTTAACCCAGGAAGTGAAAGACCTATACACTGCAAAGTGCAAGATTTTGATAAAATAAATTTAAGAAAATACAAATAAATAGAAAGATATTCTGTGTTCATGGCTGCAAGAATTAATATTGTTAAAATGTCCATACTAACTACAGCCATCTATTGATTCAATACAATTCCTATCAAAATTCCAGTGGCAAATCATAAAATTTGTATGGAATCGCAAAAGACCCCAAATAGCCAAAACGATTCTGAGAAAGAAGAACAAAGCTGGAGTCATCACACCTCCTGATTTCAAACTATTTTACAACTCTCTGGTAGTCAAAAGAGTATGGTGTTAGCATAAAAATAGACATGTAGACCTATGGAACAGAATTGAGAACCCAGAAGTAAACACATGCATATGCAGTCAACTAATATTTGACAAGGTAGCCAAGAATATTCAATGTGGAAAGATAGTTCCTTCAATAAATGGTGTTGGGGAAACTGGATAACAACATGCAAAAAAAAAAAAAAAAAAAAAATGAAATCAAGCCCTCATCTTGCACCACTCACAAAATTTAACTAGAAATGGATTATAGACTTAAATATAAGACCTCAAATCATACAACTTCTAGAAGAAAACATAGGGAAGAAGCTCTTTGATACTTGTCTTGGTAATGATTTTTTGAATATGGCACCAGAAGCACAAGCATCAAAAGCAAAAATCAACAAGTGGAACTACATTAAACTAAAAAGCTTCTTCATAGCAAAAGAGAAAATCAACAAAATGACAAGGCAGCCTATGGGGGCGGCCGGATGGCTCAGTTGGTTAGAGCGGGAGCTCTTAACAACAAGGTTGTTGGTTCAATTCCCACATGGGATGGTGGGTTGTGCCCACCCCCCTTCCCACAACTGGATTGAAAACTGTGACTGGACTTGGAGCTGAGCTGTGACCTCCACAACTAGATTGAGGGACAATGACTTGACTTGGAGTTGATGAGCCCTGGAAAAACATACTGTTCCCCAATATTCCCCAATTAAAAAAATTTTTTTAAAAAGGCAGCCTATGGAATGGGAGAAAATATTTGCAAAACACATATTGGACAAGGGGTTAATAACCAAAATATACAAAGAACTCATACAACTCAATGACAACAAAAACAAATGCCTTGTGCACAGTCCCTTGCATCAGGTGACTGTGAGTAATAAATAGTCTTAAACATTTTTGACCAATGCTGCCTGTGAGGCTGCTCAAGCCTTAAGAGAGTTCTGAGGGAGTAAAAAAAACAAAACAAAAAACGGGTAAATCTCTGAGCTGATATTTCAAGTAACAACCAGAAAGATCAAAATGCATAATTACCAATCTCTGAGAAAAAGGTCCATATTTCCCACTTTGGCACCAGCAAGCTGCACAGGAACAGAGGCTGCCACTCCCACAACCATCATCACCACGATGTGGAATATGGATGACACAATTCTCTCTTCCTGAAATTCAAAACTCTTTCATCATTAAGCAGCCTTCTGGTAGTTACAAGTTTTTTTGTTTGTTTGTTTTTGTTTCTATTTATTTATTTATTTTTTAGATTGTAGAAAATGTTTGGACTTTATTTTATTTTTTTTTAATTAAAGTTTATTGGGGTGACAATTGTTAGTAAAGTTACATAGATTTCAGATGTACAATTCTGTAGTACATCCTCTATAAATCCCATTGTGTGTTCACCACCTAGAGTCAATTTCTTTCCATCACAATACATTTGATCCCCTTACCTTCATCTACCACCCCTCCCCATTACCCTCTGGTAACCTCTAAACTATTGTCTGTGTCTGTCAGTTTTTGTTTCTTCATTTGTTTGTCTTGTTCTTTTGTTGTTTTCAGTTTTATATACCACATATCAGTGAAATTATATGGTTTCGCTTAGCACTATGATCTCAAGATCCATCCATGTTTTCACAAATGGTACTATTTCATCTTTTCTTATGGCTGAATAGTATTCCATTATATATATATACCACAACTTCTTTATCCATTAATCTATCGAAGGACACTTTGGTTGTTTCCATGTCTTGGCCACCATAAATAAAGCTGCAATGAACATTGGAGCACACGTGTCTTTATGTGTAAATGTTTTCAGATTTTTTGGGTAGATACCCAGGAGACGGATTGCTGGGTCATATGGTAATTCTATTCATAATTTTTTGAGGAACCTCCACACTGCCTTCCATAACGGCTGCACCAGTCTGCATTCCCACCAACAATGTATGAGCGTTCCTTTTTCTCCACAGCCTCTCCAACACTTGTGACTATTTGTATTGTTGATGATAGCCATTCTGACTGGGGTGAGATGATATCTCATTGTGCGTTTGATTTGCATTTCTCTGATGATTAGTGATGTTGAGCATTTTTTCTATGTCTATTGGCTATTTGTACGTCCTCTATGGAAAAATGTTCAGGTCCTCTGCCCATTTTTTAATTCGATTGTTTGTTTTTTTGTTGTTGAGTCATATGAGTTCCTTATATATTTTGGATATTAGCCACTTAGGGGAGGCGTTGTTGGCAAAAATCTTCTCCTGTTTGGTTGGTTGTCTCTTTATTTTGTCGATGGTTTCTTTTGCTGTGCAGAAGCTTTTTAATTTGATATAGTCTCATTCATTTATTTTAGGTTTTACTTCCCTTGCCTTTGAAGTCAAATTCATAAAATGCTCTTTGAACACGAGGTCCATAAGTTTAGTACCTATGTTTTTTTTCTATGTAGTTTATTGTTTCAGGTCTAATGTTTAGGTCTTTCATCCATTTTGAGTTAATTTTGGTACATGGTGACAGACAGCAGTGTAGTTTCATTCTTTTGTGCATGGATTTCCAATTCAGCCAGCACCATTTATTGAAGAGACTGTCTTTTCTCCGTTGTATGTTTTTGGCTTCTTTGTCAAAAATTATCTGTCCATATTTATGTGGTTTTATTTCTGTGTTCTCAATTCCATTCCATTGGTCTGTGTGTCTGTTTTTCTGCCAATACCATGCTGTTTTGATTATTGTTGCCCTGTAGTACAACCTGAATTCAGGGAGTGTGATATGTCCAGCATTGTTCTTTTTTCTTAAGATTGCTTTGGCTATTCGGGGTCTTTTGTGGTTCCATACAAATCTGATGATTTTTTTGTTCTATTTCTTTAAAAAATGCCATTGGAATTTTGATGGGAATTGTATGAAATTTGTATATTGCCTTGGGTAATATGACCACTTTAACTATGTTGATTCTTCCAATCCATAAACATGGAATGCCTTTTCATTTCTTTGTGTCTTCTTTAATTTCTTTAAAAATGTCCTATAATTTTCAGCATATAGGTCTTTCACATCCTTTGTTAAGTTTATTTCTAGGTACTTTATTCTTTTTGTTGCAATTGCAAAGAGGAATTTGTTTTTATTTCTTTTTCTGAGATTTCATCGTTAGTATACAGGAATGCAATGGACTTTTTTACATTGATTTTGTAGCTGGCAACTTTACTGTATTTATTTATTGTTTCTAATAGCTTTCTGGTGGAGTCTTTAGGGTTTTCTATATATAGCATCATGTCATCTGCAAAGAGTGACAATTAAACTTCTTCATTCCCAACTTGGATGCCTTTTATTTCTTTCTCATACCTGATTGCTCTGGCTAGGACTTCTAATACTATATTGAAAAGGAGAGGTGATAGGGGACAGCCCTGTCTTATTCCTGAATGTTGAGCAAAGGGCTTCAGTTTTTCACCGTTCATTATGATATTAGCTGAGGGTTTGTCACATATGGCTTTTATTATGTTAAGGAATTTTGCTTCTATACCTGTTTTATTAAGTGTTTTAATCATAAATGAATGTTGTATCTTCTCAAACTCTTTTTCTGCATGTATTGATATAATCATATAATTTTTGTCATTTATTTTGTTTATGTGATGTATCATATTGATGGATTTACATATGTTGAACCATCCTTGTGCCCCTGTGAGGAACCCCACCTGGTCGTGATGTATAAATTTTTTAATACATTGTTGTATTTGATTTGCTAGAATTTTGTTTAGGATTTTTGCATCTGTATTCATCAAAGACATTGGTCTTTAATTTTCTTTTTTTGTACTACCCTTACCATGTTTTGGTATCAAGGTAAGTTTTGGTGTTCTCAATGTTTGCATCAGAGCTTCCAACATGCCATTTTCAGTGACATCATTTTTCAGAATGAACTTTTAATACTGGTCATAGTGATGTAAGAAAGTATCCTAAGAGATCACCTGAGTTCCATCCACATTTATTCTACCTCTGTTGTGTGGCAGGAACTCCATGATAATATAATCTACTTCACTTAAATCCCTATGTTTTGCTTCGTCACAAGTGAGAAGCCCCAAATGACCAAGTGGCAGTCTCAGCTTCCAACTAGATGAAATCCTCTATCGTTGAGGAATCATTTCTTCCATTTCTAGAAAAAAAATCTGAAAAAGAGGGACCTAGAGTTGCAAGGATATTAGCAACAGTTCCTTCTTTTCCTTTCTGGAAATCTTGCTCATTCTTCACTACCTAAGCTGGAACAATATGAATACAGCCAAAAATTAATTTGTACTCTGGCTCTTACAGTTATTTCCTTTATAACATTTTGTAAATCATGTACTGTATCTCAAAGCCTCTATGTTTTCATATATGAAGTGGTAAATTAATGCCTACCTTAAACTATTGTTCTGAAGAGGCAGCTAGCCCACTACCTATTACTAGGGCTTAGTAAAAGTTAATTTCTCTTGCAGAAATCCCTAATATAAAAGTTCCCCAATGATTCTCATCCAAGAATTCCTGTCAGTAAAAATGCCCTTATGACCACTCTTGGCTCATCCAGGAATCTAAAAGCAGAAAAGGATATGGATAGTCTTGTTTAGTAAGAAGTGGTAGGCAGGCTCAGAAAGGAGTACCAGAATAGAATACCAGATCGTGGTGTCATTTTTCAGGTATATGTAATTTAGAGATTGGAAGTGTTGAAGAAGAATCAGTAGGATTAGCAACACGTCCAACATAGCTTCCTGATATCAGTCTTATGTCTTTTCATCTATACCATCTTATTACTAGATATTTGCTGGAGTCGGTAGTATGAGGGGAGCAAAACAGAGACCTAGACAATGCAAATGGGGTACAATGTGGTCACAGAAGCAAGGCAGAATTCTTCAGTTAGTCCACATCTAGCAGCCACACTAACAATCCATGGTCAATAAACTTCTAAGCTAGGTTTTCTTAGAGTCCTATGACCAGAATAGAACGAAACTTAAGCCCTGTTACAGGTCCAGTGCCTCTGACTCCAGAGTCCAGAACAGGGGATTTTTCAGGGGGAGGACTGCTCTTTTCATATGTCCAAAACAGACCCCGCAGTTCCTATGGACTAGCAAAGCTCCGGTGAATCAGATGCAACAAGCTGTGCCATTGTCAGAGTATGCCACCAGAGGGCACAGGCAGGGAAGTTTTCTTTCTACACAGTCTTTTCATGTTTCTTCTGCAGCAACTGCCTATAGCTGAGAGAGAAGACTGCGTGTGGGATACCAGGAGTGGGCATGGTCTGACCTCAGTATCAGGAGATCTGAGCTTTCCACTGCCTTGCTGTGGGATACATGCACCTGTGACCATCTCATATGTGAGATGTGCCCGGTTCTGTTCTGTCTGGGCAGTGGGTGTCAGGTAGTTAGAACGATCCCTTGGGTTCAGGACTGATGCTTAACATTCACCTCTGAAACCCCAGTCCTGAGTGTAGTACTTTCCATATAGTAGGAGCACTACCTATGTTTGGTTGAGAAGAAACAATGTCACAGCACAATTACCCTCTGTCTAGTCACTGCCTTGTGAAAATCCCCCAGTGGCTTTCCAATGCTCTCAAGGTAAAGTTGCACTATTTAACCTGGCTTCCAAGTCTCCCCTACAGATTGCAGTCTAAGGCTCATCTCAAGCTAACCCACATTCCCCCAACCCTGACCCCTCACTTAACATATGCACATCCTTAATGCAGTCCTGAAACAGTCAGTGTCAGGAATTAGTTTCTTCACTCTCTGCACATGGTAAATACTCAATAAGCAGAGTTGCTGTCACTACTACTACTACTACCACCACTACTACTACCACCACCACTACTACCACTAGAGCTAGAGACTGGTAAAGACAAGGTTAAACTCAGGTCTCCTGACTGAGTCCTGTGCTCTTTGCTCCCACTGCTTCTTTGCAGCACACAGTTCAGTACACAGTGAATACTGGACAGTGAACTCTGATTCCAGTTTCCTTCACTCCTTCTGCATCCTCTTAGGGAGTCCTGTGGTCCAGGAGGTGGCACAGGGGATATTAGTAACCAGAGGACAGGACTGGTTACCCCTGAGAAAACAGATGTGCGCAGCCTCAGAATTCTGGTTGGGAACTACCTTTGACATCATCTCCTCCAAGCCAACGCATGCATAATTTCTACAACACCTGATAGAGAGGCTCACCCAGGCTTTGCCTGTATGCACCTTTCCCTCAAAAAGCTGATGATCCCAGCACATATTAGCAGTCAATCAATCTATTCCATCTTAGGACCCTGGTGGGGAGAACAGTCTTTGTTCTGGTCCCTCTTGGCCTTTTTGTCACTGGTCCTCAGTATGCCTGCTGAAAAGACACATTTTCGAGCACAAACCTGGACCCCTCCAGGTCTGAAAATTCTGTTGTTGTTTTTTTTTTGTGTTGTTATGGATGAAGGATCTGGCCACCAAAGCCACCATTCAAAGTTCCATCCTTATCACTTTTCACTGTGTTCCTTTTGGCCTTGGTTTAGTGCATCAGCTTTGAAAATGTCATCCCAGGGTTGATGCTGTGGTAAATGAGTAGCTAAGAGTGCTCTGCTTTTGCAATACAGGGCACATAAAGATGGAAAGGTTTTGCTTTCTGAGAGATGCAAGTGGCTTTTTTGGTGTGGTCTGTAAATACTTTTTTCTTTCTGGGGACTTTGAACGTCTCTACCAGCAAGTCAGAGTCTCAAATGAGCTCCTATATCTGGGGGACAAGGTCTAAGTGTGGTCGTCTGATAACTGACTTTCTACTAGCTTTAGTGACTTTTAAAGAGAAAGGACTCTGTTGACAATGTGGAGATTGGATAGAGGGGCAGAAGCAGTGGGGTTGGGGCAGGAGAGATTGAAGGAAGTGTGATCTGTTAGGAACTGGTGAAGTAGTGCAGTAGAAAGGGAGAGAAAAGGAGTTTTGAGAGGTATTCAGAAGGTAGTATTCATAGGGAATCATAACTCATGAGATGTGGGGATGAAAATGAAGGAACTCCCTAGGATAACTCTCAGGTTTCTGGCATGGGAGTCTCAGTGGACAGTGTTGAGACTGAGATATGGAATGAAGCAGAAGGAGCATGTTGGAGATTATTTTACTTTTGAAAACTTTTAGATCGAGGTATGTGTAGGTCATCCTGGTGGGTATATCTAATAGGCAGCTAGGCACATGCCTGGGAACTCAGGAGAACAATATGGAGTATGTTGTTTTGTGAATTGGCAGTTAAGTTCCTGGGAGTGGATTATATTATCCAGGGAAAGGATTGAGGGCCGAGGAAAGAGATCTGTGTGACTTCATGGATCTCTTCTTTTTGATCACTCATGTCTGCAGTTATTGGAGATTCCACAGCTGACTCCCTTACTCCATTGCCTTGTACTCTTCCAGGTTCCGAGTATCTTATACCACATCCTTTTGGATTTCTCTCTAATAATTAAAAATAATACACCTGAATATAAGAATAATAGTGTTAAAATAACTTGCAACTTGGAAATGACCTTTTATGATATAATGGTTACAAAGATCTAAAACACAGTAACATTTTCCTCTTCTCGTTTAGAAACACACTTGTGGTCCCATGCACTGCACAAATGCATAAATTTCAGCCTGTGACCTTGTACATGGGTCCACAAACCACGATCCTTCTTTTCCAATTGAACATCTCTTATGAAAATTATGATTTTCTCCTTTTAGCCAAAGTACTGATGTTCTCTTGTCTTATATCTTATAGGTTTTACCTTAAGAAGATACCAAATTAAAAACACAATCTGAAATTCTAATCTACGAAGAATAATGTTTACAGAGGGAGTGCTAGTTTTACATAAGGATCCCACCCTCTCCAAAAGGCTGGTTCAAATAAAAAAGTGATTCATTTTCCATAAATTTAATTCGCTCACAGCACTTTCATAATAGTATTACATCTGAATGACGGTCTATGGAGTGATTTCTGTGGCCCTGGCAAACAATCTCTCTTACTTCCCGTACCTATTAGATCCATTCTTTTTTCAGGGTAGAGAACCCCTCTCCCAGCCCCTGGTGAACATGCCATAAAGTATTTTCTATTGTTTTATTAATCATGATGGGCAATAATTAGGAGTCTCTGCCTCAGGGAGTTTTCCATCCAGCTACATTCCCCCAATGGTTCTCTTACCTCATTACTTACAGATTACCTTCCTTCCAAAATGTCACAGTTCCTCTGTCTGGTTCTCTGGGTACCTAGGCTTCATAATACAATTTATTGTGCACCACTTAACAGCTCTGAAGGTGAAGTAATCACCTGGCATTCTCCCTAACAAAGCACTACTCTCTATAAGATGTAATTCTACGGTGTTGACGAGCATTCAGCATGATTGGAGCTTCATTTTAGAGATCCCAGATCAGAACACCATCTTTTCCCCACGAGCATTTCTGTACCTTTAGCCATGCCATTCCTTAGGGCCTGCTCCAGCACCCAAACTCAGATCTTGGAGGGCTTGGGATTCAACCCACAGACACCCCAATGGCAGAGATCCAGCAGAGCTGCCAGCAAATGATCTACTCACTGAATTTTCAAAAGAAGGAGCTGAAATTGCCGATAGGAAAAACTCTCTTCATTGGGAAATGGCTGAAACCTGGTGAAATTTTTGTATTATGTCAAAACACATCAAAATCCTCTGAAACCTATCTCTCCAATGTTTCTGCTTCCCAAAAGGAAATAAAGTCATATGGAGGTGTGAATCAAAGGGAAGTGGTGGACCTTATCCACAACCACATGCTGAGTACTATCATGGTCTTGGTGAATTAGATTTGCTTTAATGGTAAGGCTCAATGGTGTCAATTTCAAGTTCAATGTTCAGATAATTTGGAGGTGGAGGAAGAAGTTCATGATATCTTCTCACTGGCACTAGCAAGTGTGGCTCATATCTCTCATACAACAGTGATCTCCTCCACTGGGCATAGCTGCACATAGCTCTGGGTCTCCCATGGGTGGAGTCACACAGCTCTTTGGATGATCCCTGAAAATTTCAAGGGAGAAGGCACTTTCAGAGAGGTGGGTGACAGTGGCATGAATATCCTGCTTACATTTGAACAGAGCATCACAGGTTCAAAAAGACTTGGTGAAGAGGGACAAGCCTGTAATTGGCATGTGGACCATCTTGGGTTTGAACCCCACTGTGACCTCACTTTCTCTGCACTCTGCACTCTTCGCCACATGATATAAATACTGCTATTATATTGTATTAGTCTGCTATGGCTAACATAACAAAATACCATCGACTGGGTTGCTTAAACAACAGAACTTTATTTCTTACTGTTCTGGAGGCTGGAAGTGCTAGATCAAGGTACAGTTAATACAGTTTCTAGAGGGAGCTTTCTTTCTGGCTTGTAGATGGCCACTTTCTCTCTATGTCCTCAAATGATCTTTCCTTGGTACATGTGTGTGGGAAGGGAGGGAGGAAAGGAGGTAGGAAGAGAGAGAGACAGAGACAGAGAGAGAGAGAGAGAGAGAGAGAGAGAGAGAGAGAGAGAGAGAGAGAGAGAGATCTTCCTCTTCTTATAAAGCCACCAATGCTATCGAATTAGGACTCCACCGTTATGACTTCATTTAAACTAATTATCACCTAAAGCTCTATCTCAAAATATAGTCATATTGAGGGTTAGGGCTTCAACATATGAATTTGGAGGGGATATATTTCAGTCCATAGCACATATACCATGTACAAAGTTTTTAATTTTAACATATTCCAATTTATCTAATTTTTTGTTGCCTATGGTTTTGATGTCAAGCTGACTCTCCCACAGGAGAGTCAAAAAGCTTTTTGGATGAGTCCAGAAAATTTTCAAGGGAGAAAGCACTTTCAGAGAGGTGGGTGCACTGTTCTTGGAAACAATGTTGTGGCTGACATTGGTGAAAAAGGAACCAAAGCTGTAGCCGTCCGTTTTCTGGACCTATCTCAGATCACTGTCTTTCACTTTACCATCCAATTTGATACATCCTTCCTTCTGTTGGGTTTGAAGAAAAGCACCCGGAACATTCTCTTTCTATGGAAGGTTTTGAATCCAATGGGAGTGTAGTTGGAAAAGATACGGTTGGCTAACTGCCTGTGCTTATTGCAATGGGAAAGAAATAGTGCAGCCTGATGTGACCAATATAGGCGTGGACATGCTTTCCCTTATCCAGAGATGGAGATTGGACCCTGGCCAAATGGTATCATTTCATGTGGAACAGGCCACTTCTGTGACTGAATATGCAGATAGCCAACATGTAACTCGTTACCCAAAGCACAGGAAGGCCCCATATCATTTCTCTGTCAGAAAATTCCCAATTAGTTAGCTCCAAGGAATTTGACTGTGCTGGCAAATGTCCTTTCTCTGCCCTCTGAGGAATAGTGCAAATGCAGGTTATGTTCTCATATCCCAGCATTCTAATAAAAAGATCAAAGAACGTAAAATTATAAAATACAGTGACTTATATGTGAACTTTTCAACTCCTTCCCTCCATCCCATCAGAACAGTTCTTTGTATACTTGCCATAACTGTCATTGGTGGGCTATGAAAAGGTGTTTCCACTACAGGGCTGAGTCACAGACTGAGAGCTACTTCTAAGAATGTAGCTTTGTTACCTAACAAGCATGGAGAGAAAGAACAAGAAAGACAGTGATGAACATCCCTGTATAAGCTCACTTCCCCTTGCCCCCAAAAATTCCCTTATTGACAATTTATAAGCTGAAAGTACAGAAGGACAGTCATTCATTCACATCATATCTCATACCTTTTCTGTATTGCAATGCACTCTTTTCCAAATGTTGTACCCCTGTCCCAGTTGCTCATTATGAATGTCTTGGTTAACCTATTTTTTTTGTCTCTATTCTCACTGAAATTTGATACCTCCTTATACCTGGATCCTTCAACAATCCCCCTCTTGCCTGTGCATGCCATCCTATCCCCAACCACCAAACTAAATTCCATTTTAGACAATTCATATTCAAAGCCCCACTATTAGAATTTAGTACAGTGAGTATTAATGATGTGGTGTCTGAAATTCTAGCCTTAAGTTGAAACCCTTTACTGAAAGGGAAATAATAACAAATGTATAAGTGCTATTGCAGATGTTGTGCTTCCAGATTGAAATAAATATATATTGTTTAGAAAAATATTTGTCCCACAAACATTTCGAGGTTTTTTATTTTTATCAGATACATTTGCATATAGGTTTTCTTACCCTTGGTATCGTTCACACTTTGGCTTTATGGATAAGAAACTGGAGGCACAGAGATAGAACGTGACTTATGGCACTGAAAAATCATGGTTAACATAGAGTTTAGTTTCACTGAAGTTACATTACAATCCTGGCTCTTCTACTTCCATTGTTTTGTAACCTTGGTTGAGGTACTTAAACCCTGCACATCTTATTTTCCTCATCTATAAAATGGGAACAGCAATAATATCCACATAATTAGTTTTTTGTGAACATTCATTGCTGCGAAGCATGTGATATGCTTTTTATAGACCCTGACACCTGCTAAGAGTCCTATAAATACTAGTTGTTTCACTATCATTGGTCAACATCAGATTGTTTGTTGGTGTCAGAACCAGGGTTGCAGTGTGTGTGTCCTGGTTTTCAGATTTCTGTTCTCTAGCTCAGATCCTACCTCCAGAGGCCAGAGTTAATGCCATACAGGCATTAAAACTCCCCAAATGAGTTGAATTAGAGGTTGTTCTGAGAGGAATGTCAGTATCTCTAGAGGGAAGCCAGGGGTTAACGAGACACTGTTCTCTCAATTAGTTCGTGTATCTCGTTAGAGACTAAATATCATTCAATCATTTATTCCTGTGGCCAGGTCATGAAGGACTACCACTGTTCACATTATAAATCTCAGCTCTTTCTAGCAAACAAGGAATAGAATATAACTTTCTTAACTTCATAAGGGTTAACCATAAAATACCTATACTAATATCTCACTTAATAGTGAAAATTTACATCAGAATGTCTACTAAATTTGAAACAAGACAAATACTTTCTCTATCATTGTTTCTATTAGACATTGTACTGGAGGTTTTAGTCAATGCATCAATAAAAAGAAATAAATATTATAACAGACGGTGTGGAAAGGAGGAAACAAATCTATCTACATAAAAAAAAATCTATGGAAAACTCTTAGAACAAAAGGGAGAAAACTTGTTGCGGAATGGAATACAGAAGAGTAGTGGTATGGGTTGCCTGGAATCCATTAATTCTGTTTTCCTTTCTCCATTGTAAAAGAATTATAGCCTCATAACTTTCATGACATACTACATTTCCTAGTCTCCCTTACAATGAAGTGTGGCCATGAGACTAAGTTTTCATCAATGGAATTTTAGTGTAAGTGATGTGGGACATTTACTTGCCAGGGCAATTACAGCAGTAGGGTACTTCCTCCACTCTCTTCCTGCTTCCTTTGAGCTGGATCGTGGATTTACGACCTAGCTTTGATCATCAAGCAGGTGGACAGTTCTTTGGCAGTCTAATGAAAACTGGAACTCTTTTCAAAATAAACTTTTAAATGCGCCCCCCCCCCAAAAAAAAATTAGGATTACGAAGGGCACCGATCGATAATGTTGCAATGTGATTACAAAAATACTGTAATGACGAATCAGTGATGTAGTATTTTGTCCATCTCAGCTTATTGATAGTAATGCTATTGGCTAAGAATGCCTGAGGCACTCACCTGGGCCCATGCTACCTGTGGCAAACCCTCATAGACATTTCCCCAACTGGAGCCAATGTTGTGGCTGGACCAGCCCTTGTAGTTTTTATTATGATTTCAAGATGCACCTCAGCAACAAGCATCAGGTGACCTTGAAAAATCAAGGTTAATTACTCACAGGTCCTGGAGGGTTCACTGCATGACCAAGGGCCACACAAAGAGGTTGCAGTTAGAGAGAGAGAGAGGGAGGGAGGGAGGGAGGGAGAGAGAGAGAGAGCATTGTCTTTATTAGGGTCCAAGGACAGGATGGCTAGTGTTTCACAGGTTTACTCTTTATTGGAGAATTTAAAACAGAAGCATGGATTTGGGCACAAGAAGGGGAAAATGGGGTCACTCACTCAGTCATTTATATAGGTTTCCCAGGGCTTTCTAAAAGGGTAACTTCATGGGTGGGGGCTGCCTGGATGCTTATCGTTTTTAGCTAGTAGCTGCCATACAGTTGGCAATATGTTTATTTGAGATGGATATCTTTGCAATAGATGCCTTGGCATTCAAAAGCTTAATGTCAGGCACTTAGATTATAATAAAAAAGCCTAATATCAGGCACTTACACTACATATAGTAACATATATGCTGCTATGATAATGATATTTTTTAGCAGGTAAGATGTAAATATAGTGCTTCCAAAGTAGTATGAAGTATAAATGATATTTTAAAATATCTGCAATAACTATAATGTGCCTTGAGATTATACGTGATGTTTAAACATGTATTGTGATTTTTGTGACAAAAATTACAGGTATGGTTGCCACCACATCCGTTCTTGGGCAATGTTCATAAATTAAGCAAATGCTAAATTTCAGTTGGAGGTTGGTAAAATTAAAATTTATTTTTAAAATTTTTCAAATATATAGATTCTCTGAATTTTACCCTTAGATCTCCTTGAAGGGTGTATGGATTTCATGTTAAAACCTGTCTTCACAGAGAAACAAGACCAAAAGCACCATCATATCTAAATGCTCACGTGAAGGAGAGCTGCCCACTGTCCCAAAATGCTTATCTCAGATGATTAGGTGAGCAGAAATAAACTTCTATCTTCTTTAGAAATCTTATTTATTGCTGGGCCCATTTACTAAGCAGCCTAGCTTTTACTCCAAATAATACAGAAATTGGCAAAAGTAGTGGGGATGTCGTAGGTTAGAGTCTCTAGGAAGTTGACTCTGAAACAGAATTTACTGTACAGGCTGTTTATTATGGTGTGTCCTTGGGATTGATGCATGTAGAAGAGAAGGGAAGTAAGCACAACTGGGCAGAGGCAGAAGTGATGTTCAAATGCAAGCCCAAAAAGCAACAGCAATGACTGCATGAGGGAATCTGGGGGGGAATGGCCAGTTAGAGTTGTCCTACAATGGCCAGAAATGGTTGGGCCATCATATACCCAACCCATATCAGTCATTGGATATGGGTAAGACATCTCTCTGAAACTGAGGCTGTCTTTGTAGGGGGTAAAAGCTGAAGACTATCTACTGACAAAACTCCTAGCATCTGGGTCAAGTATTTTCTTGAAGAGGAATCTGTATGGCAGAACTACATGTCCAGCACTGTTCACTCCTTTTGCTGATCAAATCTATTTGTTCATATAGGTCTGGGAAGCAGCTCCTCCAGGGTTCTTGTGAATCATTCTTCTTTGGGGAAACTTAGAGGAAGAACATTTGTGGAATGAAGTACAGCTTCTGCTTCTGCAGCTAGTAGTTTCAGGGTCACAGCTGACACTAATTATCTCCCTCCTCTATTCATTCAAGGTTCCCTATTCCTTCAGCTGGACACTGTAGCTCACCATGACATGACGCTGAAGCCTCTTTCCTGATGAGTCTTAAGACACTGATTTCCATGCTCTTCTTTGGCCAAGGTTATTACACTTGACCATTCATTCATCATAAAAATTAGGCAAGAAAGTACAAACAGGCACTCAGATAAATCACTCAAATATCAAGAAGATTCAGCTTGCCCCCATTGTGAAAATGCATTCCTTTCTCCTGCTGATGATGAGGGTCACTTGTTCCCGTCTAGGTTGTATAATAAAGAGTGTACATCAATTTATCTCCAAAAACAAACTGCTTTCTTTTATTTTTAAAATTGAGGTATAATTGACATACAATGTTATATTAATTTCAGATGTACAACATAATGGTTTGATATTTGTGTATATTGCAAAATGACCTCCACAGGGAGTCTAACATTCATCACTATACATAGTTACAACTTTTTTCTTGTGATGAGAACTTTTAAGATATACTCTCTTAGCAACTTTGAACTATACAATATAGTATTATTAACTATAGTTACCTTTACATCCCCATGACTTATTTATTTTATAACTGGAAGTTTGTACCTTTGACCACCTTTACCCATTTGCCCACTGCCCATCCCCTGTATCTGGAAACCACCACCAATCTGTTCTCTGTATTTTTGAACTTTTTTTTTTTTTTTAGATTCCACATTAGATTTAAGGAGATCATGCAGTATTTGTCTTTCTCTGTCTGACTTATTTCATTTGGCATAATGCCCTCAAAGTCCATCCATGTTATAACAATGGATAGGTTTCCTTCTTTTTATGGATGAATAATATATACATTATATAATATATTATAACATAGATAGTATGTATTATATATAATATGTTATATATAATATATAATGTATATGTATTATATATTCTATATGTCATATATATGTACATATAATATGCATTTTATATATACATATACATATATGTAAATATATAACATTTATGTTATATATACACATATATGATATGTAGAATATATATTACATATATATGTATATATAATATTTTCTTTATCTGTTCATCCATAGATGGACACTTAGGTTGCTTTCATGTCTTGGTATTATAAATAATGCTGCAATGAAAATGGGGGTGCATATATCTTCTCGGGTTAGTGTTTTTGTTTTCTTTGGATAAATACCGAGGAGTGGAATTGCTGGATCATATGGTAGTTCTATTTTTAATTTTCTGAGAAACCTCCATACTATTTTCCATAGAGGCTGCACCAATTTACATTCTCACTGAAAATGCACAAAGGTTGCCTTTTCTTCACATCCTTGCCAACACATTTTACTTCTCGTCTTTTTGATAATAGCTATTCTAACAGCTGTGACATGACATCTCATTGTGGCTTGATTTGCATTTGATTAATTATGTTGAGCATCTTTTCATGTACCTGTTGATCATCTATCTGTATGTCTTCCCCCACCCATTTTGCTTGACTGTGTTGGTCTCTGTGTATAAAGATGAAATAACCACCTCTCCCAGTTTTGAAGGAGTGGCCTTGTGTAGGAGATGAACCTTATCGTTCAACCTTGCCCTAGCTCATTGTTGTCTCTCGAACCTTTGTGATTGTCCAAGTGGCCTATTTTATTTTTCATAGCTCCCAGTTGTTGAGGGAGTGCCAAGACCTGTCAGTGTCCCAAAATGCCGTTCTCAATCAGCACCTAGATTCAGGCTGATTGGAAGCCAGGCCCTCAGGCAGAAGCTTTTTAAATTATGAAAATATATACAGTCCTGTGGGACTGCAAGCATATACTCTACCTACCACCATACCAGGCAATCTGGAGGTGTCCCCTGGTTGACAGTCACACAAATCAGGGTTCCACATGAGAGTGTAAGCTCTTATTTGGAAGATACCAGTGAACTGTAGCAAGGCAGAGGAAGAGTGCAAAGGTGGTGTGTCCTGGCTGGTGTTTCCTGGAAGCATCTTCATAGGCCTCTAGATGTGTGCTAAACCTGAAGCCTTCTCCTCTGACCAAAGCTCCAGGTCAAGCAAATAGGCCTCTTTCACAAAAAGACTAGGGTTTTTTGCTATCTGTGTATTGCCTGGGGGATGGTTACCTGCCAAGAACGGTGTCTCCAATTTTTACAATCTCATGGGATTCAGGAGCACAAGACTCCCTGGCCATCAGAGCCAGGCATTCAGGAGGTGTCCTCTGGGTGGCACCAGACATAAAAACTGGGGTATCCAACACATGTAAGAGTTCCCCATCCAAGAGATACTTGTGCTCTGGGGTGTTGTAGAGAGCTCAAAGATAGTGTCCACCTTTTGAGGTATCTGGAAAGGTTTATCATCAGCTGCAGCTATGATGATAAGTTCATAGGCCTCTTTCACAGAAAGACTGAGCTCATGGTTCTTTTGGCTCTTGCTGTGTCCTGAGGGTAGTACTATTTAAGAACACTTTCTTTATTGGTCACAATCCTGTGGGACTCATGAGTCTAAGTCCTGCTGGTCACCAGATCCAAGCAACATAGAGGTGCCCCCTGGCAGCAGCTGTGAAAATTAAGGCCCCAGATAAAGGTATAAGCTCCTTTCTAGGAGGTACTGGCAAACTGGAGTGAGACAGAGGAAGAGTGTAAAGTTGGTGCCCACCAGCCTACATTCCCTGACAGCTTCTTTGTAGGCCTCTGGAAGTTTGCCAGACCAAAGCTCCTAAACAAGCAAATAGTATTCTTTCTCAGAAAGACAGGTGTGTGTTTCAATCTGCTATTTGTGCAGTGCCCTGGGGGTGACAGTCTGCCAAGACCTGTCTCTCCAATTGTTACAGTTCCATGGGACCCAGGACTACATGTTTCGCCTGGCACCAGAGCCAGGTTATCATGGGTTGTCTCCTGAGTTGCAGTTGCAAAAATGAAGCGCCAGACACATGTTAAAGCTCCACTCCAAGAGATACTGTCACTGTGAAGTATGGTAGAGGGAGAATGCAAAGGTGGCACCTATTGAAGGAGGAAAAAAAAGGTAGTGCCTTCGGCTTTAGCAAGGTAGAGAGAGAGTGCAAAGATGGTGCCTTCCAGTTGAAGGGTAAAGGTGGGATCTACTGAAAGAAAAAAGTCTAAAGTAAAAGAAATAAACAGAAAAAAGAAACAGCACCTGCTAGCTTTAGGAATGATATCTGTATCTCTTCTTTGGAAAAATGTCTATTGAGATGATCTGTCCATTTTTTTAATTGGATTTATTTTATATTGAATTGTATGAGTTATTTATATATTTGTTTATAATTTTTATTTTTCAATTACAGTTGACATATAATATTGTATTAGTTTCAGTTGTACAACATAGTGGTTAGACATTTATATAATTTACAAAGTAACTTACAAATTTACCTTGATAAATCTAGTACCCACCTGACACCTTACATAGTTATTATAATATTATTGACTATATTCCTTGTGCTATATTTTACATCCTCGTGACTATTTTGTAACTACCAATTTGTATTACTTAATCCCTTCCCCTTTTTCACCCACTCCCAAACACCCTCCCATCTGGAAGCCATCAAAATGTTCTCTGTATCTATGAGTTTCTATGTGTATTGTTTGTTCATTTATTTTGTTCTTTAGATTCCACATATAAGTGAAATCATATGGCATTTGTCTTTCTCTGACTTACTCCACTCAGCACAATAACCTTTAGGCCCCTCCACGTTGTTACACATGGCAAGATTTCATTCTTTTCATACAGCTGAGTAATATTCCATTGTATGTAGTATGTACCACCTCTTCTTTATCCATTCATTCATGATGGATACCCAGGTCATCTTCATATCTTAGCTATTATATATAATGCTGCAATGACCATATGGATGTACGTGTCCCTTTGAAGTACTGTATTTCCCTGAAAATAAGACCTAACCGGAAAATAAGCCCTAGCATGATTTTTTCAGGATGCTCCTAACATAAGCCCTACCCCAAAAATAAGCCTCAGTTAAGATCGTCAGCCAGATGGACGCATTTAGTACGTCCCTTGCAACACCAAATGGACGTATTGAATTATAAAATAATATATATAAATAAATAACATTATGAGGTAGGGCCTGTGCACATGTGCTTATTTGTTTTGTTTTGCTCTGTTTTATTTTCATTTAAAAAAGTTTTTTTTGTTGCAATACAACACACATACAGAAAGTACACAAATCATAAGAATGTAAGCCAATGAATTTTAACACAGTCAACATATCTTTGTAATCAGTACCCAGAGAACATTATTTGCACCCCAGAAACCACCTTCATGCCCCCTTAGAGTTACTAACCCCACGATAGTAACAACTATCCTGACTCTTAACACTACAAATTAAGTTTACCTGTTATTTTACTTTTATACAAATGGAATCGTATAGTTTATACTTTTGAGATTCTGGCTTTTCCCCCCAGCACTATATTTATGATATTCATCTGTGTTTTTGCATGTAATTATAGGTTGTTCAGTCCTATTTTGAGATGGTATTTTGTTATATTATAATACCACATTTTATCTGCCAATTCTACTGTTGATGGACATTTAGGTAGTTTCCAGTTTGGGGTTATTATGAATAGTATCTCACTGAATATTCTTGAACAAGTATTTTAGTGGATAAATGTGTGCTCTCTTGTTGGATATAAACTATGGAGTAGAATTGCTGGGTCGTGAGGCGTGCATATGATCAGTTTCCATAAGCATCCCTCTGTCCCTAAGCCCGAACATTAATTGTTGGCATCTTGCTGCATTCAGATTGACAAATTTCCCCCAGGAAAGCTGTTGCACATTGTAAAAGTTGATTCTTCACTCTTTCCAAGGCATTTTACTCCTGCTTCTTGAATAAAATGATATAGTCTCAGCATCCCTCCCCCTAGGAAGTCTTTCTCTCCTGTACTTTGAAAGAGTGTGGGAAATTCTATTCCACTTTTCAGAGGGATTTCTACTTACTTTTTAAGCCTCCCTCTCGTTTCAGTTTTGGATTTCAGCAGATGTCTTAAGAGAGGTTCTGGTTGTGTGTTTGAGTCCTGCCAGATATTCAAATTTGTCACACCATTTTCCTATGATCACCAAAAGCTTATCTGACTTGTTTATTCCCCACCAGACAACTTCTGCTAGAATTAGCAATATCTCCATGGGACAAGTTGCAGCTCTTCAGTGCACCTTGGAAAGGTTCTACCTTCTCTGGAATTTTGGTTCCTTTAGTCTTCATTGTTTCTACAGTTCTCTGACACCTTTAAAGCTAGATTTTAGTAATATATCTGGATTTTCTAGTTTTTGGGGGGATTTTGTGTGTGTGTGTGTGTGTGTGTGTGTGTGTGTGTGTTTTAAATAGGAGCAATCTCATAGAACAAGCTACTTCGTCTAAATGGAAAGAAAAACGCATATGTGTTCTTTAAAATATCCCAGGTTACTTGCATGTATACTCCAAGTTGAGAATGACCACTATAGAAAAACATTTGCACATATGCACTTAGAGACATGTGCCATGAAGTTCAGCAACAGTGTAATAAGGAAAAACTTGAATTACCAAAGTATCTATCAATATGGGAATGGATGGATAAATTGTGGTATATTCATAGAATATAATATTATTCAAACACCAAAATTAATGAATTAAAGCTATATGTCTAAATATGAAAATATTTCAAAAAGTGCTATCTGACAAAAGCCAAGGCAAAGAACAAAACAAAGTATAATATTACTTACACACTTTAAGAAACTACACAAAACCATACTATGTAATCATGGACACACAATGTGAAGTAAAAGTATAAAAATGTAGACTGGAAATAAATAAAATTGTGATAATTCTTACTTCTGAGGGAAGAATAGTGGTGATAGGATTAACTGGAGGTCTAAAGAGGAATTCAACCATATTTATCGTGGTTTATTTCACTTCTATTTGTTTCTCAAGGAATGTGATAAAAAGAAAACATATAAACTTTTTTTGTACTGTGCAATTGGCATCCGGGTGTTGTTTTTCTATTCTCAGTACATCTGTGTTGCTTTGAAACTTTCAAACCTTAAAAACAACACAAAGAAAAGAATAAATGAATGAACTAATCAGAAACAGTTTTGGAAACATGGAGGAAAAACAGAGGGTTGCTAGAGGGGCGGGGGGGTGGGGATAAGGGGAAGGTGAGAGGTTTTGGGAACGTACAGAGGGATAGTGGATGGGGGGAGGGGGGTTCACACAGTGTGAGGGATATAAATGATAAACGTCTAAGTTTTGCTTTGTCTTGTGCACCTGAAACTAATTAAAAAAATAAATAAATTAATTAAAAAAACAAACAAACAAAAAACAACAACACAAAACAACGCAAAACAAAACAAAGCAAAAACTCAGTTGAAGTATAGCCTCTCTGGTGAAGCAGCATCTGATTCCCTCAAGCAGACTTAAAGCTCTCTTCTCCCTATGCCCTCAAATTCTTCTCCCTGACATCTGTTGTAACACCAATAACAATCTATTTTAAAAATCTATTTGCTTCTATGATGCTACCTGCATGTGAAAAAATATACAAGGAGCTAACTGACACTCTGGTAAGAATTAAAGCGTTTAACTGAATCAGAGTAACTGGAGGTGTGGTCCAGACATGAGCATTTTTTATTACCCTCAGGTGATTCTAACGTGCAGCCAGGGGTAAGAACCACCACCTTCATTTTGAGCTTCATGAGAGCAGGTATTCCTGAATGGTGGAGACTGGATCTTCCTTGTCATTTTGTGTGTCTACCTCTTGGCACAAGAAATAACATAAAGTGTTTGTTTGCTTTATGTCATCTTGGAACACCACTTGTGCTACCTCCTGTTAATATTAACTTGGTTTCTTCCATTTCATTAGACTATTAAGAAGCAAAAGTGTCACTAGCAGCTACAGACCTGGTGAAAGCAGCAAGCATCTCTGAAAGGTCATGTAACTTGTAACTTTCCTGTCAGTTCCAAGACTGTCTTAAAAAATCTGATCTATCCTTGAAAAATCTGATCTTTCCACATTGGGATAGGTCCTTTGATCATTGATTGGACTATGTCATAACAAAACAATCATGGTGTATTTTCTGTGACCAAATGCTCTTTACACATAATCTTTGAAATTCCCTCTCCATTTTTTTCATATTTTAATTTTTTCAGCTTTATTGAGACAAAATTGATATATAACATTGTATAAGTTTAAGATATACAATGTTTTGACTCAATACATTTATATATTGCAATATGATTACCACTGTAGCATTAGCTAACACCTCAATCATGTCATATAAATACCATTTCCTTTTTTTGTGGTGAGACCATTTAAAATTACACTTTTAAGTATGTAATACAGTATTGTTAACTAAATCACCATGCTGTACATTAGATCCCCATAACTTATTCATCTTATAACTGGAAGTTTGTACCATTGACCAACATCTCCCAGTTACCTCATCCACAGCCCTTGGTTACCACCATTCTACTCTCTGTTTTTACGAGTTCAGCTTTTTTTAGATTCCACATATAAGTGGGATTGTATAGTATTTGTTTTTCTCTGTCTGACTTATTTCACTTAGCATAATGCACACAAGTTCCATCCAAGTTGTCTCAAAAGGCAAGATTTTCTCTTCTCGTGATTGGATAATATTCAATTGTGTGTGTGTGTGTGTGTGTGTGTGTGTGTGTGTGTGTGTGTGTGATCTTTTTAGCCATTAATCTGTTGATGGACACTTTTATTGTTTCCATATCTTGGTATTGTGAATAATGCTGCATTGGACATGGGAGTGCAGATATATATATCTTTAAGATCCTGATTTCATTTCCTTTGGATAAGTATGTAGAAGTGGGATTTCTGAATCATATGATAGTTCTATTTTTAATTTTTGAGGAACCCCATATTGTTTTCCACAGCAGTGGTATCGCTTTACATTCTCACCAAAAGTATGCAAGAGTTCCATTTCTCTACGTCCTTCAACACTTCTTATTTTTTTAAATAGATATCTTAACAGGGGTGAGATAATAACACTGTGGTTTTGATTTGCATTTCTCTGATGATTATGATGGTGAGCATTTTTCCCATATATCTGTTAGTTATTTGTATGTCTTCTTTGGGGAAATGTCTATTCAAATCTTTTGTCTACTTTTTAATTGTGTTGTTTGTTTTTTGTTTTGTTTTTTATATTGAGTTGTAGGTGCTCCTTATATATTTTGGATATTAAGCTTTTATCAGATATATGGTTTACAAATATCTCACATTCTGTAGGCTGCCTTTTCACTCATAGTAAAATTTATGGGATGCAGCAAAAGAAATTCTAAAAGGGAATTTTATAGTAATAAATGCCTACATTAAAAAAGGAAAAGATCCCAAATAAATAACCCAACTTCATACCTCAAGGAACTAGAAAAATAAGTACAAACTAATCCCAAAGTTAACACAAGGAAGTAAATAAAAAATATAAGCAGAAATAAATAAAACAGAGCATAGAAAAACAATAGAAAAAGTCAACAAAATTGGATTACTTTTTAAAAAAAATAAAAAAATGACAAACACTTATCTATGCTAAGAAAAAAGAGAGGACTCAAATAAATAAAATCAGAACTGCAAGAGACAACCTAAAAACTGACACCACAGAAATAAAGAAGGATCATAATTGACTGCTATGAACAATTAAATGCCAACAAATTAGATAACCTAGAAAAAATAGATAAAATCATGGGAACACACAACCTATGAAGATTGAATCATGGATAAATAGAAAATTTGAAGAGACCAATAATGCGTAAAGACACTGAATCAGTAACCAAAAACAAAGAAAAGCCCAGAACCAGATAGCTTCACTGGTGAATTCTCCCAAACCATTAAAAAATAATCAACACCAGTCCTTCTTAAGTGTTTCTAAAAAGAGGGAACACTTCCAAACTGATACTGACAGAGGATGGGCAGAATACTGACTAGACCTATTTAATGTCACCTGCCCTTGTATAGATTTGTTGATGCTGAATGAGGTTGCAGGGTTAAGGGTGGAGGCTCAGCTTCCTCCTAGGGGTAAAGTGGAGTGCCAAGTAGCTCCAACTAGCATCACTTTGTTCAGTCTCATTAATGCTGTGTAGGGTAAATGGATGCTGGAACCTGTTGACACTACCATGGCTGGGGAATCAGAGCACCACCACTGCCTGCTTTTGCCAGGTGAGGTATGGAAGATTAGTTCCCTGCTGTGCCCCTTGGATATGACCAGAGAGGCAGGTGCAGAAATTTGACTATTGCTGCCTATTTATGTCTAAACATGTCACTAAACAATGAGCAAGAGGGGTTTGTTCCAGAGATGCAAGGCTGGTTCAATATTCAAAAATTTTATTTTAATTTACCATATTAAGAGGCTAAAAAAGAAAAAAATATATATATGATCCTCTTAATCTATGCAGAAAAAAATACACACTTAAAAATGCTCACTTCCATTGACTCTATTCCCTATGCTACTATGTACGATGTCAGAGGGGTAGTAGATTGGGGGGTGGGTTATCACTTTGTGAGGGGTGTAAATATCCAATCATTATGTTCTTTGTACACCTGAAACTAGTGGTTACCAGAGGGTAAGGGGGGGATGGTAGATGAAGGTAAAGGGGATCAAATATATGGTGATGGAAGGAGAGCTGACTCTGGGTGGTGAACACACAAGGGGATTTATAGATGATGTAATACAGAATTGTACACCTGAAATCTATGTAACTTTACTAACAATTGTCACCCCAATAAACTTTAATTTAAAAAAAAAAGCAAAATAAAAAACCCTCAAAACTCATTCATGATTAAAAAAAAAAATCTCAGAAAAATTGAAATAGAAGAGAATTCCCTTAATTTGATAAAGAGCATTGTATTAGTTCCCTAGGACTGCTTCAACCACAAACTGGGTGGCTTAAAACCAGAAATGTATCATCTCTAAGTTCTGCAGTCTACAAGGTAATCAAGGCATTAACAGGGCCATGCACCTTCTGAAGCCTCCAGGGGAGGATCCTTCCTTGCCTCTTCCTTCTGGTAGCCCCAGGCATTCCTTGGTTTGGAGTAGCATAACTCCAATCTCTTCCTTCCTTGTCACTTGGCATTCTCCCTTAATGTGTCTATGTCTCTGCTGTGTCTCTTCTTATAAGTGCACCAGTCATATTGGATTAAGGCTTACTATAATGATCTCACCTTACCTTCATTACATTTGCAAAGACCCTATTTTTAAGTGAAGCTATACGTGCTGATATCATGGATGAAGATTTCAACATATCTTTTCAGGGGACACAATTCAACCCACAACAATCTACTCTATGGTCCTCCAAAATTCATGTTCTTTCCATGTGCAAAATACAGTGAGCCTCAACCCAACATCCCCAAAAGTCTTGACCCATTCCATTTTCTACTCCAAGTTCCAAAATCTTATCTAAATATCAACTCAGAAAGTCCTAAATCTTATCATCTAAATCATATACAGGTGAGATTCTAGGTATGACCTATCCTGAGGCAAGTATCCCCTCCTTCTGCAGAAAACAAGTTACAGGCATACCTCTGAGATATGGCGCGTTTGGTTCCAGACCTCTGTAATCAAGTGAGTATCGCAATAAAGTCAGTTGTAATCCTTCTGCTGGTGGAGGGTCTTACTTTCAATTTGTAAAAAATGCAACACCTATGAAGCGCAATAAAAAGAAGCACAATCAAAGGAGGTGTGCCTGTATCTGCTTCTAAAATACTGGTGGGATAGGCATAGGATAGACATTCCCATTCCAAAAGGTAAAAACTGGAAAGGAAAAAGAGTTCATGGGTCCCGGGTAAGTACAAAACCCGGCAGGGTACATTCCATCCACTTAAATTTTAAGGGGCTTTTTATGACATAGAGAGGGTGCCAAAAATGTATACACATTTTAAGAAAGGAAAACTGTATTAAAATTGTAATACTCAATATATACCTATAACAAAAGGTGAATACAAGTCGCATTTGACTTACGCAATTACAAAAGGTGTTCAAAGTGGTTACCATCAGCATCCAGACACTTCTAATTACAGCAAACTATTATTGCTTGAGCAACGTTGACCAAACTGTCCACTTGTACGCATTTTTTTGGCGCCCCCAGTATATATTTTATATATATAAAATCAATTCATTTTAAGAGTGGTATTAAGTTTGCTACTCTAAGTATGAATTTTCAGTTTGTTGTAGTTAGAGCAGATTCTCTATATACATTTTCATCTTTGTTTTGGGTTGTATAAAAGCTTGCTCTGAGTAGTTTCTTTTATATTTGAAATAGCCCTGTAAATCCAGAGAAAGCTATTTTCCTGGAATTTTATTGTCTCTGATGTTACACTTGTTTAGTTCTTTTTTTCACATTTGCCAGATTTATGTTTTCCTGTCTTTGTACAGTACTTTAAAAAGTAATATTTAGTGGCATATGTAAAACATTAATTGGTTGTCTTTGTGAAATGTTTAAAAAGTAATGGAATTTTAAAGCTTTATTTCACCAAACCTCCCATAATGCTACTCCCCTAACTTCATATGCAACTATTTTAACAATTGAGTGTCTACCCTTCAAGTCCTTTTAACCATGTATTTACCAGTAATTATGTCTTAAGAAATAGAGCATCTTTTGCAATATGTGTGTTTTATAATGCATGACATAATTTTTTACTTATTTCTGTAACTTGATTTTATTTTATTATTTTTCTGTTAGCATATTTAAATTGACCTCATCTTTATAATGGATGCATAGAATTTAATTTCTGAATAGATCATTGTTTATTTTCATATTCCTCTTTTAGTGTTAGCTTTGATTTTGTCAGTTTTTTATTTTGTCATGACATAATTTAACATAATGACAAATCCTATAAATGTCTTCTTTCCTTGAGAATATGGACTTTTTGGGTGACAGGGCTGTGGTTTCAGGCTTTGACTTTATAGATAATTTCAGGGTGTCATAGGATGAAGAAGTTGATCTTATGTCTTACGTGACAATCTAATTTCTGTGATGACTGAGATGCACTACTGTAATGCAGGGTGTCATGCGGGTCTCTGGTCCCGCTCCACACATAAGAACACAGGATATGGTGAGGCCAAAAAGGAACACCAACGGAGCCACAGATAGGGGAGTCATACCACTATGGTTTCACTGGCAGCTGGGTTGGAGACACAGGAAGCAGGAGCCACAGGATCTGCAGAGGGCCATTCACTTCTCTCTGCATGCCAACCAAACAACCAATCAACACAGTCCAGCAGTTACATCAGTAGCCAATTGGCTAACCAGTTATAGCTGACGGCCAACAAATCACAGTTGATGGTCATTCACTACCCAAGCCAGCACTTCCCCATGGCCGGAGAGCCTGGAAACTACTTTCTGGGACTCTGTCCCCACAACTATATATTCCACAGAGAAAAAGATCTGCAAAGGCAGGCACTGACAGGAACATCTGAAAACCAGCTTCAGGTATTTGGAATTCCAAGTGACTTTGTCTGTGTGTTTGTGAGTGAGGGTGCTGGTTGCAGGTAGACAGAAGGGTTCTGACCCCTTATGTCATGTGATTCACATTTGAGGCACTTATTTCAGGGATATGGAACTGTCTCAGATATGCCTCCATTCTCCCTTTCCTTGAGAATTGGCATTGCTAGATGCTATGTAGAAATGAGTGTGGTATTAGGATTAAGTGACTTTGAGATCTCCTTCAGATTCAGCATATGTTATGGATATCTTGTAAGAGTGTGCTGAGCTGGGACTGGGACACAGGTATGTGTCTGACAAGAAAACCAAACTTGTCAACCCTTCTACCTAAACTGATTCCCTAAATCATTGAATAGAAATAGTTTCCCTCCAATGCATATCCCTTGGTAAGTTTCTGGTGTTTCCTCTGATATTCATTTGTTCATTTATTAGATCGAGGGGTTCAAATATCTGAGGTAGATATTAAAATTTTGCACTTTAGGATGAATTTGCAGTATCTAGTTGCCATAGAAAACTGATGTCAATGGTAAAAACATGATGCACTTTTGGTTTCTATGACAACTGGGCTATACCATCTTACCCTGGGAGGAGAAATATTTAACATAGATGTCTACAGGCAGAAAGTATATGATACTCACATCAAAATCACATGATTTGGGTGTCTACTATCACTACAAATGTTTGTCTATGGGAGGGTGTTGGGGGAAATAATTAAATATCTGATTGCAAATATAAGGACTGATCACTTATGTTGTGGGGGATGCTGGCAGCCACCGTTGAGAGCAGACTAAAGAGGCTGAGTCACTAGTTATTTCATTTCCTCCCTCGTTTCTGTGTCCTCAGATGACTCCCCATAGTGTGAGGGCCCCATGATCTTGGATTTGGTAAATTCACAGTTAGTAAACATTTTTGACTATGCACCCCTCTCCAAGAGATATTTTCGGAGTACCCCTAAAAGATGTGTCCTCATTTATAATATATCTACATATATTGAGGAAATATAATAAGGATAAATTATGAGTGCATAAATTTTGAAGCAAATGAATTTTGAGATATAATGAATATAATGGAAACTCTAATACATTTTTTTGCTGAACTCTAGTAGATCATTTACATACTTCCTAGATATCTGAACACCACTTTGGAAATTACTGCTCTAAAGGAAAACTTTAACTTATTATGTTACTAATTATAATCTGTAAATGGCTCTCCATTATCTATGCATAAAGTACAAGCTCCTTTATAAAGCTTCTGGTCCCGGTGGTTGAATTTTTATTGTAATTTTTGTTGATGTAATAGTTTTTTTTTCTATAAATTAATTATGTTTCAAAAGAAGGGCAGACTATTTGAAGTACTTTCTATTCTATCCTTTGTATGAAATATGCTTTAGTAAGTAGTTGGTATAAAGTATATTTCAATCTCTCACCATCACATTTCTACCTCTGCTCTGTGACACTGAGGCATGGTCTCTGCTAACCCTGTTTGAGATTTGCTACCTGGTTCACTGTTAGGCTGTGCTCATCCAGAGTGCCACAGAATGCACAGAGTGCATGATGTGTCTGGAAGAAAAGAAGCAAGTAAGCCCCCTTTCTGTTCCTGGGATGAAGTCTACTTGATCATATTGCTGGTTTGGTTTGCTAAAATATGTTTACATTAATGAGGCATACCAGACTGTAGTTTTCATTTCATGTCATGACTTTCCTGTTTTGATCACAGGGTAATACTGGCCTCATTTAATAAGTTGGGAATTGTTCCCGCCTCTTTTTTTCCTCAGTCATAATTTATGTGGAATGAATATTATTTGCCCTGTGTTTCCACATATGATGGAGGAACAGGGATGAAATTTACTTTCTGTATTAGTGTCCTATTGCTGCTGTAACAAATTACCACAAATTTAGTGGTTTAAAACAACACGGAAGTATCACCTTACAGTACTGGGGGCCAGAAGTCTAAAATAGGTTTCACCAGGATGAAACCAAAGTGTCAGCAGGACCGTGATCCTCTAGAAGCTCTAGGAAAGAATCAGTTTCTTCAATTTCTTTCTTCAGTGTCTTATAAATTTATGAGTACAGATCTTTCACCTCCTTGGTTAAATTTATTCCGAGGATTTTTTTATTCAATTGTAAATAAGATTGTTTTCTCAACCTCTCTTTCTGATAGTTCATTATTGGTGTATAAAAATGCAACCAATTTCTGAATATTAATTTTGCATCATGCCACCTTACTGAATCCATTCATTAGTTCCAACAGCTTTTTGGGTTCTCTCTGTATGATATTATGTCATCTGCAAGTAATGACTGTTTTACTTCTTCCTTTCCAGTTTGGATGCCCTGCATTTCCCTTTCCTGTTGCTATGGCTAGGATCCCCAACACCATGCTGAATAAAAGTGGCAAAAGTGGGCACTCTTGTCCTGCTCCCAATCTCAAGGAAAACACCTTCACCCTTTTCCTGCTAAGCATGATGCCAGCTGTGGGCCTGCCACACATGTTCTCCATTACGCCAAGGTCTGCCCCCTCCATTCCCACCATGCTGAGAGTTCATATCATAAACAGATGCTGAATTTTGTCAAATGATTTTTCTGCATCTATTGATATGATCGTAAAATTTTATCTTTCATTTTATTTAAGTGATGTATCATTTCAATTGATTTGTGGATATTGAACCAAACTTGCATCCCATGAATAAATCCAACTTGATTATGGTGTATGACATTTTTAATGTACTGCTGAACTTGGGTTGCTAAAATTTGTTAAGGATTTTTGCATTTATGTTCATCAGGGATATTGGCCTATAATTTCCTTTCTTTCTTCCTTCCTTCCTTCCTTCCTTCCTTCCTTCCTTCCTTCCTTCCTTCCTTCCTTCCTTCCTTCCTTTATTTTCCTTTTTCTTTTTTTTTGATAATATCTTTGCCTGGTTTTGGAATCAGGGTAATGCTGGTCTCGTAAAATGTGCTTGGGATCCTTCTCTCCTCTTTAATTATTTTGGAATAGTTTGAGAAGAATAGGTGTTAATTCTTCTTTGAATGTTTGGTAAAAATCCTGGCTCAGGACTTTTGTTTGTTGGGAGTGTTTTGATTATTGATTCTATTTTGAAAGTAGTAATTGGTCTGTTCCCGATTTTCTGCTTCTTCTTGTTTCAGTCTTAGAATATTGTATGTTTCTAGGACTTTATCCATTTCTTCCAGATTGTCCAATTTGTTGGCATATAATTGTTCATAGTGTTTTCTTATATAATCCTTTGTATTTCTGTGGTTTCAGTTGTCATTTCTCTTTCATTTCTGATTTTATTAATTTGGGTCCTTAGTTCACTATATTTATGCAGGTCTATTCTGGTCTTTTAATTCTGTTCCATTGATCTATTTGTCTATTCTTTCACCAGTACCACACTTTCTTGATTCCTGTAGCTTCATAGTAAGTCATGAAGTTGGGTAATCTTAGTCCTAGATATCTGAACACCACTTTGGAAATTACTGCTCTAAAGGAAAACTTTAACTTATTACATCACTAATTATAATCTGTAAATGGCTGTCCATTATTCTATGCATAAAGTACAAGCTCCTTTATAAAGCTTCTGGTCTTGGTGATTGAATTTTTATTGTAATTTTTGTTGATGTAATACTTTTTTTTTCTATTCATTAATTATGTTTCAAAAGAAACGCTGATTATTTGAAGTCCTTTCTATTCTATCCTTTGTATGAAATACGCTTTAGTAAGTAGTTGGTATAAAGTATGTTTCAATCTCTCACCATCAAATTTTGTAGATTTAAGGATTACATTAAATGTTAGATAGCTTGTAAGTTGTAACTCTGAGACAAAAACCCACATTTGTCAATTTTTCTGATGGAAAACTTAAACGTTCAACCACTCAAATACATTGTCTTCTTGACAAACTATAGAGGCTCAGTAACGATCTTTGATATCTGTCTTCTATTTATCCCCACTAAGAACCTGGTTATAATCTTTATTAATTTTCGTTCCAGGTTTAATTCTGGTCCACTATGGCCCTTCTCCTGTGTGTCATCTGGGCAGTAGGATGGCTTCTTCCTGTAGTAGAATCTATAGAAATGAACACAGAGGGTTCTTCCACTTTGCTTTTTAATCCAAGAGAACTGCATCTTTGTCATGCAGGGTGTCAGGCAGGGTCTCTGGTCCCGCTCCGCACATATGAACACAGGACATGGTGAGTCCAAAAAGGAATACGCATGGAGCCAAAGATAGGAGTGTCATACAACTATAGTCTCGCTGGCGGCTGGGTTGGAGACACAGGAAGCAGGTTCCACATGATCTGCCACCTGCTGTCTGCTTCTCTGCCAACCAACCAACCTCACTTGCTAACTGCAATCCGCGCTTGCTAGCTTAGCCACCATCTTCTTGCTAGGCCCCATTTTCTGCTATTGTATTCATAGCAGTTATATTAGTGGCCAATGGCTCACTGGTTACAGCTGACGGCCAACTAGCCACAGCTGATGGCCATCCAATCACTGTTGATGGCCATTTACTACCTGAGCCAGCACTTTTCCACATACGGCCAACAGCCTGGAAACTGCACTCCTGGCTCTGTCCCCACAGTCTTACCACAGCTCTGTCTTTCTGATCCAAATAATCTAATACTATGGAAACTGTGTTTTCTTTCCCCTAGTAATTACGTGTTTCTCATTTGGTCCTCATTTGCTTTACGTACATTTTATTTATTGAGTCATTGCTTAGCATGATTCTATGACAACTTTCTCTGAGCATCCTTACCCATTGGCAATATGGTAGAGGTTTCCTTTGCTGTAGGAACATAATTTCCCAACTGTGACGAGCTCAAGCTATCTCTCTGTAGTCACCAGGGCATGGGGTACTTGTAAAAAATGGACTTGTCTTTCCAGGAATCATTTTCATGTTTGCTGCCATCTTCATGTACATTGTTCCAAAGATTGCCTTTGGAAACAGCTATTGACTATTGCTTTTGCAAACAACTCAGTGGGTTTGCATTTCTTTAGGTATTGTTGTTACCAGGAATTCTCCACTTGCTGCTTGGAGGATATCTATCAAAGTGGAAACTGACCTCCATGTATTACTCAGGTTATGCCTTTTCACTAAAATAATATTTATCATTGTCTTTAATATGTTTCTACCACTTCACTCATTTTTATGTTCATAAATTTGTAGCATTATGAGGAATAACAGTGCTTTTTTTAAGCCTGTGGCTTTGAGGATAAATTTAATGTACCTATGAAAGAGGAAGATAATCCTTTAGTTGAAGTGGCAAATTTTGACACTGAAGGCATATAGTGCATTATGTCTGGAAATTAATTATTGAGCAGAGGTATGAACTGACATGACGTGATTAATATCAGGATAGGATAAGGGATTCCGGGTGACTCAGCATTCAGTTAGTGGTTTTGTGTTTGTTTGGAAGAAGAGTGAGTCAGCCTGAGCTTTCTGATATATAATTCAGACCTGAGGCATTTACTAAAGATATTCAGATGTTTCTCAGATTTGCTTGTATTTTCCCCATCCTTGAGATTTGGTTTTCTTGTCTGCCAAACCCTAGAGTCAACTGAGTCGTGGGTGTGTATTTAGGGCCATGCTGTGTTTGAGATTGTTACTTGTTGTAGCATCAGTTATGCTGGTTGCTAAAGAAGTTAAATTACAGAACTGGAAGCCCAGTAGATCATGTTTTTGAAAAGAAACAAAATCTTTTACCCACTCTGTGGGGACAGAGCCCCAGAGAGCAGTTTCTAGGCTCTCAGCCTCACATAGAAAGGTGCTGGCTCAGGTAGTAAATGGCCATCAGCTGTGGCTAGTTGGCCATCAGCTGTAAGCAGTTAGCCAATTAGCCACTGATATAACTGCCCCGGCTGAGCTTGGGAGTGGGGGTCGGTCGGTTGGCAGAAAAGTGGACAGCAGGTCACATGTCCTGTGAATCCAGCCTCCAGTGAGACTATAGTGGTATGACTCCCCTACCTGTGGCTCCGTGGGTGTTCCTTTTTGGCCTCACCATGTCCTGCGTTCTTGTATGGGGAGCGGGAGATGAGACCCCGCAAGCCACCCTGCATGACACATGGCGCAGGGAGCCGGGTGCGGTTCAGGCCAAAGCTCTCCGAAGGGCGGTGGAGCAGTTTGTGCATAAGAACACTCAGTCTCAGGAAGACCAGGAGGAGCAGCTGCTGGAGAGCTGAGAGCTGGACCCCCGTGGAGGGGTGGAAAGACGTGGACGGTTCCCCAACCAGCATAGGCCAGGGAAAGCGAAGGTCGTTGCGGCCTTGTGGGCTGGGAAGTGCTTGCTGAGGCAGCGCGGATGCAGGACTTGTAGTCCCAGGAGGAAACGCTTGCTGAGTCCTCTGTGGGAGCTGAGGGTGAAGTCAAGGTTATCCCTCACCCTCAGGACAGCCCTGGCGAATGACTATGGACTATGGGGAATTGCCTTCTATCCCTAATTTAATGGACCGCTTGACTGTTTTTTTGGGAACTTACCACCATGTAGTGGAACTGGCGGATGTTTGCTTTTGTGTCTTGATTGACCGCCATCGAGACTATGTAAGCACCTTGACTGTGAGTCGCTGTTGTTCCAGCACGGTACCCTGAGAGGCCCAGAGAGAGTGGCAGTGCCCTGAGAGCCCTGGCTGTGCCCGGGGAGACTGGCTGTGCCAAGAAGGACTGGTGGTGCCCTGAGAGATCTTGGCTGTGCCCAGAGAGCCTGGCTCTGTCCAGGATATTGCATTCACCTCCAGGTTCCTTGCACAGGGCCCCTCGTGTAAGATGCTTGTCGTGTAGATTGTGAGGCAAGACCCTGTAGGGGTGGAGTGTAGGGACAGAGCCAGGAATGCAGTTTCCAGGCTCTCGGCCTCACATAGAAAGATGCTGGCTCAGGTAGTAAATGGCCATCAACTGTGATTGGATGACCATCAGCTGTGGCTAGTTGGCCGTCAGCTGTAACCAGTGAGCCATTGGCCACTGATATAACTGCCGCGGCTGAGCTGGGGAGTGGGGGTCGGTCAGTTGGCAGAAAAGCGAAGAGCAGGTCGCATGTTGTGTGAATCCAGCCTCCAGTGAGACCACAGTGGTATGACTCCCCTACCTATGGCTCCGTGAGTGTTCCTTTTTGGCCTCATCATATCCTGCGTTCTTATGTGGGGAACGGGAGCAGAGACCCCACAGGCCGCCCCACATGACACATGGCCCAGTGAGCAGGGTCCCCCGCACGACAAACTCTCTATTGCCTACCTACCTAACTCATTGTATGAAGTTTTCTTCTCCATACTATACCTTGGTGAGCTTCTTGCCTTTAATAATGCTTATTCCTTTTATATATTGGAAGGAGATGTAAGTGGCTGAAGTATGGATGATGGCTCTCACTGTAAAAATCACTTTTCACATTTTGATTACCATGGAAACCTGTCAACAATTCAAACATCATAGTGATCTTCTGGTTTCTAAGACAATTGGAATATACAACTTTATCCTGGAGTAGAACCATTTAGCAAGAATATTTATAGGAAGGAAATGTCTATTACCTACATAAGGTATAAAACCTATTGGATTTCTAACATCATATTGTGTGTTAGTGTGTGTGTGAAGGGAAAGGGGTATTTAGTTCGGGATGGATGGATCTGATCTGTACTGCTGTGTGAAAGATGATAACATCCTTGTTGAATAAAAACTGAGGTGAATGAGTCATAATCATTCCTTCTCTAAATTGTTTCCTTGTCCTTTATTGACAAATAAAAAGTATAATTGACAAATAAAAATTGTATATTTTAAGGTGTACAACTTAATGTTTTGACATACATATACATTGTGAAATAATCACCACAAATTAATCCATTTCCTCACATAGATACCATTTTCTTATTCCTTTTCTTTATTTTTGTGGTGAGAGCACTTAAGGTCTACCTCTTAGGTCTACCTCTCCATTTCACCTTTTCCCCAACCCCTGGCCATCACAGTTCTGCTCCCTTCTTTTATGAGTTTGCCCATTTAGATTTTACGTATAATTCAGATTATGCAGTATTTATCTTTCTGTGTCAGACTTATTTCACTTATCATAATGTCTTCCAGGTACATCCATGTTATTGCAAATGGCAGGATTTCTTTATTTTTTAAGGCTGAATAATATTCTATTCTATTCATATGTATATATATATATATATGTGTATATATATATATATATATGTGTGTGTGTGTGTGTGTGTGTGTGTGTGTAATCACATTGTATATATACCATATTTTCTTTATTCATTCATTTGTTGATGGACATTTAGTTTGTTTCTATAGCATTCTAAACATTTCTGATCCTGTGACACTGACCCAAAAAAATGTTTGGACAAATATCCCCCAAATATGCATTTCATTCTGTAAAAATATATGTGTAATGTATGTGTGTATATCTATACAAATGTGCTCTAAGGAAATAATAGTTTTATGTTTTGTGTACATTACAAAATAAATAGTAATTAAAGGTAATAAATAATGAGATATAAATGAATGACATTATTAATATTTTTTCTCTGGACATAAATGGATGAACCAATGCATCACCTTGTTTGTTCAAACATACCTTTGAACCCATTGCTGTAAAGGACAAGTGTGATCTCATCACACCGGTACTTAAAATCTATAAATTTGTTTATGTTACCTTCAGTATAAAGTAAAACTTCTAAATAAAGGCCTAGAATTTAATGGTGTTTCTTAGATAGTTGTTGCTGTTGACCTTTCTGTTTATCTCTTTTAACTAGATTAGCACAGAATTTAAATCACTTATTGCTGTTTTCTTTGTTATGAGTATGGGGACAGAGCCCCAGAGAGCAGTTTCCAGGCTCTCAGCCTCACATAGAAAGGTGCTGGCTCAGGTAGTAGATGGTCATCAGCTGTGACTAGTTGGCCATCGGCTGTTACTGGTTAGCCATTAGCCACTGATATAACTGCCGAGGCTAAGCTAGCAAAGGGTGGTGTAGTGGTATAGTGGCATTGTGGTGTGGTGTGGTGGAGTGTGGATTACGGTTAGCAAGGCGGATTGCAGCTAGCAAGTGAGGTTGGTTAGCAGAGACAAGTGGACGGCAGGCTCAGGATCGTGTGGCTCCTGCCTCCTGTGTCTCCAACCCAGCCACCAGGGAGACTATAGTGGTATGAGTCCCCTATCTGTGGCTCCGTGGGTCTTCCTTTTTGGCCTCACCATATCCTGCATTCTTATGTGGGGAGTGGGACTAAAGACCCCAGAAGAGACCCCGCCTGTCACCCCGCGTGACAATGAGGTACATTTTAGAATAAATCAGGTGATACTTAAGGAATAGCCAAGTTTCAAAACTTTCATATTCTGCTCTACCATGCTGGGGCTGGGACAATGCAACACCATTTTTCCTTTATCACCTGGACCTCCATTTGAGGATGACTTTGAAGGATACCACAGGGACTCTCCAGGAAGGAGAAACAGGTTGTGCATTCTGATAAGGCAGAAAAGGGTTAATAAAAGTGAACCTGAGGGGAACTGCCCAGACCTGCATCCCCTCCCCAGGAACTGCCCAGGTTTCATCCCCTGGAAATAAATCTAAGATGTCTAAACCCTCATAAAAAGAAGAAATAAGACACAACTAGTATTAACTGGTTCTTCACACATGTGCAAACTGCCAAAACTTGCCTGTTAGTTGAACTCTAGCCTAATTACAATGTAATTAGAATGGAATGAACATTAAGGCTTGCCCCTCACCATGGGTTTTTCTGTATGCATTCTGGGTAAGAGCATGCGCAGAAAGAAACTAGTTATATAACAAACATATGTCAATCAAATGACCTCAGTCTATATGTCACATCTCCTGCCATAAGGAAATTTACCTACCCTTTCCTATATAAGAAAAAGCTAACCTAAAGTTAGGTGCAGTCCTCTGCCCCGGCAACGTCTAGGCCAGCTTCCTTCTTCTTGAATGAACTTACTTCCTTGCTCTCCTCATTTCAGGCTGAGTCTGTGAATTCTTTTCACCTTTTGAGAGCAACCAGGGGTTAATTCCAATGACACAACATATTCTTCTGTGCTTCTTCTATTACCTCAATAAATGCCCTTCACCACAGCAAAATTTTTGTCCAGCTCTTGGGCTGATAGATTCTTGCTGTTTTTCCTATCTCTGAACTTCCTCACTATTTTCTTTTATTCTTATCAGGATTCTAATACTTGTTTACTTAATTATCTATAATAAATTTACTCTGCCAAGGTTTTCTGCTCTGACATGTAAAGAGCTTGGAAGTCATCATTACCAACCTTACAACAACAAAAACTGATCATATTGCAAACGAACAATACTTCATGGACTAATCATGATATTGTAAGGCTACCTGCCACTGTAAATCTGTAGAGAAGGGTGAATTACAGCAAAAATTTGCTTACCTGGAACAGAAGCCACTGGAGCAATAAACTAGTAGGAACACTTAAGTGCTGGAGGCTGACTGTAGACTAACATCAAAGTGAGAAACTCCTGGGGTTACACTCTTAATGGAGTCCCATACTTTCATGGATTTTTACCTCCAAGAACCTTACCATATTTTATGGTGAAGACTCAAAAAAGGTTGCCTTTGGTTCTGGTGGGTGGAACAGATGAGTAAGCTTTGTGAGATATTCCTAGTCTTCTGCATAACAAAGGCCTACTCTCCAGGGAAAAATATTTTGCCAGTGACATCCCACTTGGTAAAAGGCATTTACTCAACTCCAGCCCTCACCGTCCTGTCTCATCCAAGGAGGGTTGGAAGCTATACAAAAATATATACTTTTGATGGGCCAGAGTGAGACAGAGACACATGCTAACTAAAAGACAGCTTTAATTGGAAGATTGTAGAACACCTCCCTCCCCACACTTTATCACCACACCAGTATGAGAGTAGTGGATTACAGCATAAAGAGCAGCAAGATACAGACTCTCTCTGAGGAGTAGTACTTAGGGAATTCCAAAACCAAAATGGGAGACAGAAACAATAGTCCTAAATCTATTAAATTAATTAAATCAATAATTAATAATGCTCTAAAATAGAAAGTACCAGTCTCAGATGGCTTCACCATTGAATTCTACTAAACATTTAAGGAAGCAATCACAACAATTCTCCACAATATCTTCAAGAAAACAGAAGCAGAGGAATAATTCCCAACTTATTCTATGAGGCCAGAATTACCCTAATACTAAAACCAGTTAAAGGCATTATGAAAAAGGAAAACTTAGATGAATAGCTATCATGAACATCGATGCAAACACCCTCGACAAAATAGTAAAGGGAATCCAACGATAGAAAAATACCCATTACCAATGGGTAATACCCATTACCAAGTGGGATTTATTCCAGGTATGCAGGGCTGATTCAACATTCAAACATCAATACAATATAACACACCAACATGCTAAAATTTTTTTGATTATACCAATTGATGAAGAAAAACACCCATTGATGATTTTAAAGAATCTCGTCAGCTAGGAATAGAGGGTAACTTACTCTACTTGATAAAGAACACCTAAAAATCACCTAAAGCATATATACTTAATGGTGGAAAAATTGAACATATTCTCCTTAAAACTGTGAATAAATAAAGGACATCCTCTCTCACCCCTCCTATTCAACATCATATGAGAAGTCCTACCAAGTGCAGTAAAACAAGAAAAGGAAATGAAAGGTATACCATTTGGGAAGGAAGAAGTAAGACTATCCTTGTTCATAAGTGATAATTGTCTTTGTAGAATTTCCAAAAGTATTAACAAAGAAAAGAAAAGAAAAGGAAGGAAGGAAGGAAGGAAGGAAGGAAGGAAGGAAGGAAGGAAGGAAGGAAAGAAAACAAACTCCTGAAACTAATAAGCATGTATAACAAGGTCACAAGGATATATAGAGTGATGATTAATTTTATGTGTCAACTTGACTGGACTAATTAATGCCTGGAAAGCTGGTAAAAACATTATTTCTGTTTGTGATGGTGTTTTTGTAAAAGATTACCAACATTCAATTTAGTAGGCTAAGTAAAGAGATTTGCCCTCACCAGTGTAAATGGGTGTCATCCAATCTGTTGAAGGCCCAAATAGAACACAAAGGCAAAGGAAAACCATCCAATAAAATCTATTTCTTTTTAAGTTTTTAAAAAAGGCAAAGGAAGGACAAATTGTCTCTTTCTGTTCTTGAACTTGGATGTCCACCTTTTCCTGTCCTAAGGCATTGGAGTTTCTGATTCTTGGGCTTTTGGACTACAGGACTTACATTGGCAGCCACCTGATTCTCAGCCTTTCAGCCTCAAACTGGAAGTTACCCACTGGCTCCCGTGGTTCTCTGACCCTTGGACTGAAACTGAATGATACCAGTGGCTTTGCTGGTTCTCCAGCTTGAAAAACTGTTCTCTAGGATCGGGGAGATGTTAAGAGAAAACATGATCTTTAGCATTTGTCAATTTGTGTGATGTAAAAACTCTCATTGCAACCAATTTCAAGCTAGCAGTATGGTGTCACTGAAATCAGAGTTGGGAAGAGATTCTAACAATACCTTTCATGATCAGGTATAAGCTGGCTGAAGTCTACTACTGAATGATTTCTATCAAACATTCTGCTTGAATTATTTGCCAGTTTCCTTCGTAGTTTCCCCAAAATTGGTCTAAAGATTAAACCCAAACCAAATTCCAATCTCCATAGGTTTGGTGTATAAGTGTGTGTGTGAAAAGTGACAAACTGATTTGAAATGTATTAATAGCATTGTACACTGCAACTTTCTGTGCTAATGGAAGCATTTTATATGTCTCCTGCCCATTACAGTAGTCACTATGTAGCTATTGAGCACTTTAAATGTGGCTACGGTGATTAAAAAACTGAATTTCAAATTATTTTAAATTTAAATAGATACCTGTGGCTAGTTGCCACCATATTGGAAAGTGCAAGTATACGGAAATGCAGAATGACAAGAATATAAAAGTAATCTTGAAAAAGGAGGGCATAAATTACCACCCTTTCAATTTAGTATGAAATTATAGGAATTAAGGAATGGAGTAATGATCAAGAAGAGACTAATAAAGCAATGGACCATTACAGAGAGTGTAAAAACTATAATACACACACACACACACACACACACACACACATACACAAACACACCTTCTGTGGCATTTTAAACACAACAAAGGATTTACATTTTTTCTTGTCTATCTTTTTTGGTATGACTGTGCCTCAGATTGGACAATGCACTAGATAGATTCTCAGTCTGATTTCACATTGGAGGTTTTCCTAAATGCTAAGTCGAATATATATATATATATATATATATATATATATATATATATATATATATATATAATCATATAATCATATATATATATATGATTAATCACAAAGAGCATAAATGTGTGTGTATACACACACACATACATGTAGAGTCACCTGATCCATGACAAATGTGATGTAGTGTGGAAAAACAATGATCTCTTTTTGTCAATTGGATATCCACTTAAAAAAAAAAGAATCTTGACTCTTCTTCAAACTATGAACAAAAATCAACTGGATAGGGCTTTAAAGATAAAAAGTAATTTAAAGAAAACAGGAAATGACTTTATGATTTTGTAGTAAGCAACAATTTCTTTGACAGGACATACCAGAAAAAAAACAAAACTAACAATAAAAAAAAAAGACTATATAAAACTCAAGAACATCTGTTCATCAAAAGGCACCATTAGGAAAGAGAAAAGGCAGTTGTCATGCAGGGTGTCAAGTGGGGTCTCAGATCCCGCTCCCCGCATAAGAACGCAGGACATGGTGAGGCCAAAAAGGAACACACTATCCACAACGTGCCCTCCACTTCTCTCTGCCAACCCACCTCACTTGCTAATTGCAATCTGCTCTTGCTAACTCAGCCACCATCTTCTTGCCAGCCCCCATTTGTTGCTAGCGTAGCCACAGGAGGTATATTAGTGGCCAATGGCTCACTGGTTACAGCTGACGGCCAACTAGCCACAGCTGATGGCCATCCAATCACAGTTGATGGCCATTTACTACCCGAGTGAGCACCTTTCCACGTGAGGCCGAGAGCCTGGAAACTGCACTCCTGGCTCTGTCCCCACAAGGCACTTCAGAAAAAATGGCTAATACAAATTGAAATAAACAAATGAAAGGGTTCTCAATTTGATTATTCATGAAGATCAGGGAAATGAAAATTAAAGCCATACTGTTATGCTTTTACTCTCATACTTGAATAGGTAAAATGAAGAAAGATAAAAAACCAAAAAAAACATATCTCTGTGAATGTAAGGGTAAAACTCGGTAGATCAACGTAATTAAACTTAGCCAATTTACAGTTTGACTTATCTTGATATTCAGCTGTTTTCTCTTTGTTTCTCCCCAAACTGATTAACTCCATTTGTTCCCTTTCTCAAGGCTACCCATACATTACTAATTAACATCCTAATCTTCAGGAGACCAGGTATGATCTCAACTCCCTAACAGTTCATTGTGATAACTTTCCGGCTGTAGACAGTACGATTTAACACGACGTTGAGACAGACCTGAGGCCTCAGAAGGCATCAGGGGATGACTTCTCAACTATCAGCCCTGAGGCCTGCTGTCCTTTGTGCTTTCCCATTTACCTGCCTATAAAACCCCTTAATCACTTTGGCTTGGGAAAGTGGTTTTTCAGGCATGAGTCTGCTATCTTCCCTAGCTGCCAGCATCTAGAATAAAAGACGCTTTTTCTCCTCACCAACCCTTGTCACTCTCGTGTTTTGGACTCTTCCGGAGGCAAGCGGCACTGAACCTGAGTTCAGTAACATGAGGACATGGAGTAACTGAGGCAAGTGAAACCTGTACGACCACTTTGGAAATTTATTTAGTAACATCGAAACATATATGAATTTATGCATAATCTATGCTAGAATAATTTCACTCAGGAATTTGCCCAACAGAACTATATGTATGTGTGCACCAGAACACATGCAGAAGGGTGCTCACAGCAGCACTATTAATAGTAGTGAAAAATATTTAAAACTTCCCAAATGCACACAAAAAATAGGTTAACTCAATAAATAGTGGTATATTCACATGATAGAATAATATACAGCAATGAATTTCAACAATCTACAACTGCTCACACACAGAAAATGTATGAATATTATAAAAGCAGTAGAAGTCAGTCACAAAAGAGTACATACTGTATGACTCATTTTATGTGAAGCTCAAAAATAGGCACACTAATCTATGATGATATAAATCGGATTAGTGTTTGCTCTTGGGAGATTTCATCACTTGACGCAGGTATGGGAAAGGATTCTGGGATGTGACAACATTCTGTTTTGCATTCTGAGTGCTGCTACATGTGTATGTTCACATTGTGAAAATTCATTGAGCTTATGGTTTGTTCACTATTTTTCTGGAGGTTATGCTTTAATAAAAATTGTTAAAAATAGAAATGAAAAGAAATTAACAGATGCGGTTCAATCAACTATCAGCCTTGTAAAATCCAGAAGGTGTCTGTGGCAGTGCTTAAAAAGATCCTCGTCTTCTGCTGCATCAGGGCAAACTGTGCTGAAAATCAGGGACAGGAGCTAATTGTAAGAGAGGTAGAAATGCAAAATGGCACTGGATGCATAACTTGAATAGGTCTCCTATGTCAAAGTCAGATCATCATGAAAAATAGTAACACTATGAGACCTTGGATGGGAACATTTGCACAGAAGAACCTGAGAATCTTAAACTATCAGATTACCCTTAACCTTCCAGAAGCAATCCTCCCACACCCACTCCTCTGACTTGCTAGAGAAGAGCAACCTCTCCATGTTTGGAGACCCTCCAGATGCATTACCTACACAGGAGACATACCAAATGATACATTCAACATCCATGCTCTCATTGCCTCCAAGCCCATTCGCAAGGATAGTTCTCATGACAGGCAGACTAGGGAAGTGAAATCCTTGCTCTGGGAGAACATAATTTGCAACCAAAGGAAGTGGAAAATTTAGGTCAAATATGCTGGCATAAATCCTGGGAATATATGTGGGAGTGCATTTTGAAGCTTTGAATGGGAATGAAGGAGAATAAAGGAGCATTATTAACATGACATCATAGTATGACTGCTGTACAACTATACACTCCCTAGAGGACAGCGACCAGCCAGTTAACTGCTTGTTGTAGAAAGGTGCTAAAACCTTGGCCCTGGTTGCTCAGCTGTGGTGTAACCCAGTGTTTGTAGCCACCATCTGGTGCCATGTTGTCACAGAGTGGAAGCTGGGGACAGGGGAACTGGTACTACCAGGCTGATATTCCTGTTGATTGCAGTGCTATGGTAAATAAACTATTTTGCTCTGATTTATTGAATTTTGTCTTTTTTTGGCACCTGTGGAGTGTGGCAAGTCAATATACTTGCTTACTCAGTCATTTCCATTGGATTCTACTTAATCCTTGCCATCCTATATAAAGTTGGGTTCCAGTGAGGACTGGCACAGCAAGCAAAGTGACAATATAGACAACGGCTTTTTGAAAGAGAAAAGCAGGGGACCCATGAGCCAAGTTCAGGAATATGAAGCAACTCCCTGGGAGCTAGAAGGGAATGTGTTTGCCCAAATATTAGAAGAAGGAGGGTAAATCCGTTTCTTGAACACAAGATGAGCTGATACCTAGACACTGAGTGGTGAGAGGTTTGACTGCAACAAGCTGCTCAAAAGGTGCCATAGTGATGGCTTGCTTTCCTTTTGAATAGGGGACAAGGGGAGCACCCTGATTTCTGTCACAGATAAAGACACAATGTCCCTCTCTTTGAAAACCATAGCTACAACCATCACCAAGTAGTAAGATGACCCCATACAGAGTAGTAAGATGCACATCTGTAAGATGTAGAAGAGGGAAATATGAGACGACTTACATCAAAAGACTGGGGAACTGTTGGAGATTCAACTGGTACATCTGGGGCCAGAGTGTGAGCTGTCATGCTTTTAGAGAATGGATAGTGCGTGTAGGCACTCTTACACAAAACCCCATAATTCATGCAGATTATTCAGTCAAGACAGAATCATGTTCTACAATGCAGCTTGCTGCTTTGAATTTCTATTTCTTTTTTTAAAATTTATTGGGGTGACAATTGTTAGTGACATTACATAGATTTCAGGTGTACAATTCTGTATTACATCATCTATAAATCCCATTGTGTGTTCACCACCCAGAATCAGTTCTCCTTCCATCACCATATATTTGATCCCCCTTACCCTCATCTCCCACCCTCCACCCCCTTACCCTCTGGTAACCACTAAACTATTGTCCGTGTCTATGAGTTTTTGTTTGTCATTTGTTTTTCTTGTTCTTTTCTTGGTTTTGGTTCATATACCACATATCAGTGAAATCATATGGTTCTCTGCTTTTTCTGTCTCACTTATTTCGCTTAGCATCATACTCTCAAGATCCATCCATGTTGTCACAAGGTTCCTATATCATCTTTTCTTACCGCCGAATAGAATTCCATTCTGTATATATACCACCATTTCTTTATCCATTCATCCATCGAGGGACATTTTGGTTGTTTCCTTGTCTTGGCCACCGTAAACAAAGCTGCAATGAACATTGGAGCACATGTGTCTTTATGTATAAAAGTTTTCAGATTTTTTGGGTAGATACCCAGGAGAGGGATTGCTGGGTCATATGGTAATTCTATTCGTAATTCTTTGAGGAACCTCCACACTGCCTTCCATAATGATTGCACCAGTCTGCTTTCCCACCAACAGTCTATGAGGGTTCCTTTTTCTCCACAGGCTCTCCAACACTTGTTACTATTTGTCTTGTTGATGATAGCCATTCTGACTGGGGTGAAGTGATATCTCATTGTGGTTTTTATTTGCATTTCTCGGATGATTAGTGATGTTGAGCATTTTTTCCTATGTCTATTTGCCATTTGTATGTCCTCTTTGGAGAAATGTCTCTTCAAGTCCTCTGCCCATTTTTCAATTGGGTTGTTTGCTTTTTTTTGTTGTTGTTGAATTTCATGAGTTCCTGGTATATTTTGGATATTAGCCCCTAATCGGAGGCACTGTTTGCAAAAATCTTCTCCCATTCAGTTGGTTGCCTCTTTATTTTGTTGATGATTTCTTTTGCTGTGCAGAAGCTTTTAAGTTTCATATAGTCCCATTCATTTATTTTAGCTTTTACTTCCATTGCCTTTGGAGTCAAATTCATAAAATGCTCTTAGAACCCAAGGTCCATAAGTTTAGTACCTATGTTTTCTTCTATGCAGTTTATTGTGTCAGGTCTTATGCTTAAGTCTTTGATCCATTTTGAATTAATTTTGGTACATGGTGACAGATAGCAGTCCAGTTTCATTCTTTTGCACGTGGCTATCCAATTCCCCCAGCACCATTTATTGAAGAGGCTGTCTTTCCTCCATTGTATGTTTTTAGCTTCTTTGTAAAAAATTGTCCATATTTATGTGGTTTTATTTCTGTGTTCTCAATTCTATTCCACTGGTCTATGTGTCTGTTTTTCTGCCAATACCACACTGTTTTGATTATTGTAGCCCTGTAGTACAAGCTAAAGTCAGGGAGTGTGATACCTCCAGTATTGTTCTTTTTTCTTAAGATTGCTTTGGCTATTCGGGGTCTTTTGTGGTTCCAAACAAATCTGACAATTTTTTGTTTCATTTCTTTAAAAAATGCCATTGGGATTTCGATGGGGATTGCATTAAATCTGTGTGTTGCTTTGGGTAATATGGCCATTTTAACTATGTTGATTCTTCCAAACCATGAGCAAGAAATGGATGTCTTTCCATTTCTTTGTGTCTTCTTCAATTTCTTTCAAAAATGTCTTATAGTTTTCAGCATATAGGTCCTTCACATCCTTGGTTAAGTTTATTCCTAGGTATTTTATTCTTTTTGCTGCAATTGCAAAAGGAATTGTTTTTGTATTTCTTTTTCTGAGATTTCATTGTTAGTATATAGGAATGCAATGGAGGTTTGTACGTTGATTTTGTAGCCAGCAACTTTACTGTATTCGTTGATTGTTTCTAATAGCTTTTTGGAGGAGTCTTTAAGGTTTTCTATATATAGCATCATGTCATCTGCAAAGAGTGATAATTTAACTTCTTCATTCGCAATTTGGATGCCTTTTATTTCTTTCTCTGGCCTGATTGCTCTGGCAAGGACTTCCAACACTATGTTGAAAAGCAGAGGTGATAGGGGACAGCCCTGTCGTGTTCCTGAACATACAGCAAAGGGCTTCAGTTTTTCACCATTAATTATGAGATTAGCTGAGGGCTTGTCATATATGGCCTTTATTATGTTAAGGTATTTTTCTTCTAAACCTATTTCATTAAGTGTTTTAATCATAAATGGATGTTGTATCTTGTCAAATAATTTTTCTGCATCGATTGATATAATCATATGAATTTTGTCCTTTATTTTGTTTATGTGATGTATCACATTGATGGATTTGCGGATTTTGAAACATACTTGTACTCCGGGGATGAACCCCAATTGGTCATGATGAATAATCTTTTTAAGGCATTGTTGTATTCGATTTGCTAGAATTTTATTTAGGATTTTTGCATCTGTATTCATCAGAGATATTGGTTGGTAGTTTTCTTTTTTTTTTATGTTGTCCTTACCAGGTTTTGGAATCAGGGCAATGTTCGTCTCATAAAATGAGTCAGGGAGTACTGTCTCTTCTTCAATTTTTTGGAAGAGTTTGAGCATGATTGGTGTTAGATCCTCTTTGAAGGTTTGGTAGAATTCTCTAGTGAAGCCATCTGGTCCCGGACTTTTGCTTTTGGGAAGGTTTTGGATGACTGATTCAATTTCGTTACTGGTGATGGGTCTGTTTAGATTTTCCAGTTCTTCATGGTTCAGCCTTGGAAGGCTATGTGTTTCTAAGAAGTTGTCGATTTCTTTCAGGTTATTGAATTTGGTGGCATATAGTCCTTCATAGTATTCTTGGATGATCCTTTGTATTTCTGTGGTGTCCGTGATAACTTCCCCTTTTTCGTTTCTGATTTGTGAATTGGTGTCTTCTCTCTTTTTATCTTAGTGAGTCTAGCCAAGGGTTTGTCAATTTTGTTAATCATTTCAAAGAACCAGCTCTTTCTCACATTAATTTTTTCTATTTTCTTTTTGTTCTCTATTTCATTTAGTTCTGCTCTGATTTTTGTTATTTCCTTTCTTCTGCTGACCTTCGGTTTCACTTGTTCTTGTTTTTCTAGTTCTTTAAAGTGTAACATGAGGTTATATATTTGGGATTTGTCTTGTTTCTTGAGATAGGCCTGTAATGATATAAATTTCCCTCTTAAAACTACTTTCGCTGCATCACAAAAATTTTGGGATGCTGTATTTTCATTGTCATTTGTTTCTACGTATCTTTTGAGCTCTCCTGTAATTTCTTCTTTGACCCAGTGGTTCTTTAAAATTATGTTGTTTAATATCCATGTACTTGTGTTTTCTCCTGCTTTCTTTTTGCAGTTGATATCCAATTTCAAAGCCTTGTGATCAGAGAATATGCTTTGTATGATTTCAATCTTCTTAAATTTCCTTAGGCTGATTTCATGTCCCAATATATGGTCTATCCTTGAGAATGTTCCATGTACACTAGAAAAGAATGCATAGTCTGATATTTTAGGATGAAGTGCTCTATAAATGTCAATTATGTCCATTTCATCTAATGTGTCATTTAGGGCTGCTATTTCGTTATTTATTTTCATTTTGGATGATCTATCCATAACTGTCAATGATGTATTTAAGTCTCTGAGTATAATTGCATTTTGGTCAATTTCTCCCTTTACTTCTGTTAGTAGTTGCTTGGTATATTTCAGTGCTCTCTGATTGGGGGTATACATATTGATGACTGTTTTGTCTTCTTGTTGTATAGTCCCTTTAGTGTTATGAAATGTCCATCTTTGTCTCTTGTTATCTTTTTCACCTTGAAGTCTGTTTCATCTGATATCATTATGGCTACACCTGATTTTCTCTGGGTACCATTTGCTTGCAGTGTCAATTTCCACCCTTTCACTTTGAGTCTATGCTTGTCTTTGTAGCTGAGATGTGTCTCTTGGAGACAACATGTGGTTGGGTTTAGTTTTTTGATCCAATCTGCTACTCTGTGCCTTTTTATTGGTGAGTTAATTCTATTTACATTTAGGGTGATTATTGATATGTGGGAATATCCTGTCATTCTATCTTTAGTTTTCTGGTAAGGCTGTGTCTCCATTGTTTCTTTGCCTTTTTGTGTTGTCTATTATTTCTGTGTGGTGGTATTCTATGATGTTTCCCTCTGTTTCTTCTTTTATTACAGTATATATTTCAGTTCTGGATTTTTTTTGAGTGGTTACCCTTATGTTTATGTAACAAAAAGTTTGATATTTAGAGTATTCCATTTTCTTCAGCATGCTTACTTTCTCCATTCCTATATTCCAGTTCAGGCCTTTACTCTCCCCCTTTTTATGTTTTGGTTGCCACAAATTGTCCCTGTTGATGGTGGTCAAATAGCTGCCTTTAGTATTTCTTGTAGTGCAGGTCGTGTATTAGAAAATTCCCTCAGCTTCTGTATGTCTGGCAAGGTCTTTATTCCTCCTTCCTATCTAAAGGATATCTTTGCTGGATATATTATTCTTGGCTCATAATTTCTCTCTTTCAATAGTTTGAATATTTGGTTCTACTCCCTCCTGGCTTGTAGAGTTTCTGCTGAAAAATCTGATGATAATCTAGTGGGCTTTCCTTTTTAAGTTACCGTCTTCTTTTTCCTGGCTGCCTTGAGGATTCTTTCTTTGTCGTTGATTTCAGACAGCTTTAATACAATGTGCCTTGGAGAAGGCCTGTTGGGATTGAGGTAATTAGGTGTTCTATTTGCTTCTTGGATTCGAGGGTCCAGTTCTGTCCACAAGTTTGGGAAGTTCTCATCAACAATTTGTTTAAATATCGTCTCTGTTCTCTTCTCTCTTTCTTCTCCTTCTGGTATGCCCATTATTCTTATGTTGCTCTTTCTGATGGAGTCACAAAGTTCTTGTATATTTCTTTCATTTGTTTTAAGTCTCAAGTCTCCTTCTTCTTCCAGCTGTGTAATTTCCAGGTTTCTATCTTCGATGTCACTGATTCTTTCCTCCATCTGGTCAACTCTACTACCTAAGCTGGCTATTTCATTCTTCATTTCTTATATTGAGTTCTTAATCTCCAGAGATCTATTTGGTTCTTTTTTAAAATTTCAATCTCTTTCGTAAAATGCTCATGTTGTACTTTGATTGTGTTTCTGAGTTCGTTAAACTGCCTATCTGTGTTTTCTTGCATCTCGTTGAGTTTTTTCAGAACTGCAATCTTGAATTCTCTGTCATTTAAGTCACATATTTCCATATCTTTAAGTTCCTTTTCTGGAGACTTCTCACTTTCTTTCTGATCTGTCTTGTTGCCTTGGTTATCATGGCAATTACTGATTTATTATTTCTCTTCCTAGACATATACCGGAGTGGCTTCTGCAACAGGTTGATAGGAAGCGGTCTTTCTTTTGTTTTCCAGTACTTGTTGTTAGAATGTTTTATTTTCTCTCCGACTGCAGCCTTTTTGTTTCCTCTCTCACAAGGTAGTGCTATGTTTTGTCTGCACTATTCCAGCTTCTCACATAATGGAGGGATTCCCTGGGAGATGGGCTTCTCCTCTGTTAGTTGTTTGCCTGGGTCACAGGGTATAGTGTCTGTGTGGGTATGTGGAGATCTTTTGAAGTTCCAAAGCTCTTCCCGCACCAGATTCAGAGCCCATATGTTTCACCAGTTCTGTTTACCCCTGCACGGATCCGCCCAGATAGGTGGGGCCAGAGGCGGGGTGAATTGTGAGAGGTGTCCCAGAGCAATGTCAGTGACCACCACCACAGCTGGTCCTGCTTCCACAGCTCTCTCCACTTTGCCGGAACTAGTTTAGTTGTGAATCTGTGTCTGTGGTCCATAGTTCTCAGAACAGCAAATATTCTGTTCTTTTGATCTCACACTGCTAGTGTTCCACTTGTAGCACCAGGCAGGTGGGGGCGGGGTGAGCTCTGGGAGGGTAGGGAGGGGGCGGCTAGTCTGAGTGCCTAAGGCTCCGTTCTGTGCTCGGCAGTGAGGGCTTAAACCACCGTTTTCAGACTTCTTCCTTCAGTCTTTTCTCTGAGGTCTCTGCCGTGAACGTTGGTTTCAGCCATGTTATATGCTGCCCCCTCAGCTCTGTGGGCCATAAGCGGCGCCGTAGCAGTCTGAGTTCTTCCCTGTACCGCAGCTGCGGTAGTTCCGGGAAGCAGTGAGCTCGGAGCACTGAGCTAGGTCTGCGTCCTGCGCCTGCCCGAGCGATTCCGTCTCCACACGTCTCCTTTCCCTCCTCCCCCGCTGGAGCGATTCGCCCACCTGTAGTTGAATTCAGTAGTGGGCCTCTTCCTCTTGCCTGTCTGCTGTGCAGGGAGTCCTTTGTGGAGTTATTGTTGTTCGATTAGTTGTAAATTCCAGCGGAGGTTTACAGAGGCTCACCTCACACCGCCATTTTGATGACGTCTCTGAATTTCTATTTCAAAGATGAAATTATGACCAACCTGGGAAGAACACCAAGGAGGAAGTTATTCAAAACACAGTGGCTGTAGCTGCTCTAGACAGACTGTATCACAGATCTAATGACAACTCTTCTAATGAACCTCTCATCCAGAGAGTGACTGGTAAATGTGTAAGCTCTTCCTCCACAAAGCACAGACCTCCAGTATCATTATTGTTAGTATCTGAAGGAACTGTGCATGCAGCCATAGTGACTTGGCAGGTAGCCAGTGTCCAGGATAAAGAGAGAGAAGCAAATTTGTCTAAACTTCCCTGTAAAGTTTTAATGGATAATAAACTGGCCTTAGGGTACATTCAGGCTCAAGAGAGAGGAGTATGCACAATCAACAGCATCTCCTTTATCTTTGGCTTAATTCCACCAATCAGGTGGAGCAGCTCAACTAACGCATCAATTCAGGTACAACACTCTGCACCATTGGGATACTTTCTTCCAGGATCTGATATATGCACTGAATTAAAAATTGATACTTAAGTCTGGGCCCCCAAATGTAGTATACATAAATCTGGGAACTAAGGGGTGAAAATCAGATTGGCTCCTATAACAATGAGTCTGATTCCATTTTCTGATGTTTGCCTGCTGAGAACTTTTAGGTCTCAGCTCTCCCTCTTACCCTCTACCCCACATTTGGGTAAACTGAAATGAAATCCCAGGTAATTTCTTGGGAGCCAGCAGGAGGTTCAAAGCACACAAGCCCCTACCTCTACATTAGCACCCTCATCCTGGCCTCACCCCTAACCAAAACAAAAACCTGAAACCAGTCTCCTTTCCCCACTCTCTCAAGCCATTTTCCAACCAGTTTGGGAAGGCTTCCCTATTCTTTCCTGAAAGCCTTATTATGTAATAAACCTTGTCATACCTTCTTGGTATCTGTATGTGTGGTGTCATCAGTCTTGACATCTGAAACAAAATTTAGTTGGGGGGTGTCCATCCTTTCTTTGTAGAGTGACTACAACAGCTCCTCTCACCATTATTCCCTGTAGTACACTTGCAGAATGTGTGTTTCCCATCCCTGAATCTTAAGGGTCTACCATATCAAATGTCCAGAGAGACTTCTTGTTGAACTTGAAGCTATAGCTACCACTTGGACACTTCAGTCTCCTCATAAAATTGGATTATCAGGTAAAAAAAAGGAGTTTATACAGTAGTGGGATAAGCTGATCCTGATTATTATGTAGAGATATGAGTTGTTGCTACATAATGATATAAGGAGGAGTATGTCTGGACCCAGAGGATTCATTGGGAATTCTTTTGGAGCTTTTTGCCCAGTACTAGTGGTAGATAGAATCAGTATAAAATAACTGTTGGTTTCTTTATTATAATTGTCTACACTTGTGATCTTGGCTATGTGGGGATGAATACAACAGAAAGTCTGTTGACTCAAAATAACTGTTGATCCAGAAATTATTCTAGAAAGCCTGCCTTTTAATGTCTATCATGCTTATCTTAGTCCTTTACAAGAAGTGTCTCTTTCCTTATTCATCCTTTGGGGGCTTGAAGTGAATTCAACAGTGTTAATTAAACACTGTCCAACTTCTGTTTTTATCATTTCTTCAACTCTGTTCTGACTGCATCCATTTCAACTTTGTATCTTTTTCTTAAGTAGCTTTAATAAAGTTTAAATGTCCAAATATTTTTGTATCTGTCTTCTGGTAGGATTTTACTATTACTGAGAACTACACAATTTTTTATGATGCTGTCCTTATTTGCATGAGCCATCGCCAGGTCAGAATCGGGGAACAATTCACGCTGTGCAGCAGGGTGCTTCTATCCTGGAACACTTTAGTTTTGCTGGCAATGATAACATTAAAAAGGACATGGCATGCATGGACTTAAAGGGTAACCAGGACTCTGAGACCTCAAAGAGGAGGGAAGAAGGACCCAAATTCTAGAAGCAGAGGGCCTTGAAAATTTATTGTACCTTGGGCATATCAATCCTCGCCTTTCAGCAAATGAGCTTAGAGCTTGCGATACAGGAAGCAGACCTTTGTTGACCCTTCAAAGCTTCGCCTCCTATCACCTGCCCATCAGCTTCTATCACGCCTCATCCAATGACTTCTGAGCGCAGCCTTGGTGAGCTGCTCTTCAAACGGCCTCTCCTGCCCTTCCTGTTTTGGGCACGGTTACAGAATGTTGTTCCCTTTGAGGCCACCGTCTCTGCCTCCCCCCACCGCCTCCCAGCAGGCTCCACTGCCAACAGCCTTCTGTTAGCTGCTGGCACCTCTGTGGCCGCCATCTTTGCCACATTCGTCAAGCGGCCAGATCACTTCTCCAGTTGAGGCACTGACTGGTACGTCTTTCCTACCATGTCTGCCACAGAGAAGCAAGGCCTGATCTCCGGTGACCAGAACGGAGCTGGTGGTGGGTTGGGCCACGACCCCGGAACCATCAGGGATGGTGCGATGCCTGAGGAATGTGAGGCAGTAGCTGTGAGAGCCGCAGCCCGTAGGGCTTTCCAGGAAGCCGTGCAAGGCATTGGTGCGGAGGAGGGTGGGCAGGAGGTCGCCCAGCTCATATTCGAGGAGAACTGGTATGGACTGCCGGTAGAAGAGGAGGATGAGGAAGAAGTTGAGGAGGAGGCGGAAGAGGAGGATGAAGAGGATGAGGATGATAAAGAGGAGGGAGAAGAGATGGAAGAGGGCCAGGAGGAGGACGGAGAAGAAGGGAAGGATGAGGAAGAAGAAGAGGAGGATGAGCAATATGAAGATGAGGAGGATAAAGAAGAGGAGGAGGAGGTTAGCTCCGAGGAAGATGATACAAATTATGCAGACAGAGAGGAAGAGGAAGACGGTAAGGAGGGGCACTGAAATCGTGGCGGGCATCTATGAGTTCCCCATGGCTCAGTTTTGATCCCTGTTCTGGGGTCTTTCCCCTTCTTCACTATATCATTTATAATGACCATGTACTGGTCCAGCCCCAGGCAGGCCGTGTAGTGGTCAGTCACCGCTCTGGGGACCCCAAGTACCAGGAAGAGGAAATCACACCTGGAGAGGCAAAGGCTGGGAGGGCAAGTCCCTGGTAGAGAGGGCACCCCACCAACCCCACCATAGGAGCTAGAGAAACCCACAGAGAGGGCTGCATCCCAGAAAACAGGAACTGGTGGAGGTCAAGGTCTAGGAAGGCGAGGTTAAGCTTCACTATAGAATTTGTTTTTAAATCAAATGAATATTTTCCAGTGAAGTTCTGACAACAAATATACAAAATGCTATCAGAATTAAATGATTCTGATCCCTTGTTCTCCATGTCCCAGAAACAATCATCAGCACAGGGAGTGTGATCTGGAAAGAGGGGGCAAACATCACTCCTATAAACTACCAAGTAATAGAATTGTGAGGTCCATGGAACTGTTGTATCAACCAGTAGTAATGTGCCAAGCTATTCTTTTTTCTTTTGACATATTTCTATTGTACAGATTCTTCTAATAGCAGTTTATTCAATTTGAAGTTGGGATATTTTCCTCACCATCTTTTGGTCCCAAAGCCTGTATCATTCTTCAATAAAGAAGCAACTGAATATAAGTATGAAGGCTCTGATGAAAAAGCCCAGGAGACTGGAGTTGATGTGGAAGGAGATGAAAATGAAGAACCAGAAAAAGGACCCGAAGTGGATGTGGACTAAGTGGATGGCAACCCTGGAGAATCCTGGTATTTACTGTATAGCCTTGAGTATTATCTAGCCATTCATGGCATATACTTGTTAGTGACAGCTTTATGGGTTTTGTTTTTGTAAATTAAGAGAAAAATTGTTGAAATTTAGTTCTGAAAAAACAGGTTAATGTTAATAAAGTACTTGCGTACTAAATAATATAAAAGGCAGTGTGTTCTGAAATTTACTTCATTCACAGCTGCAGTATTTTGTCCTGTAGCTTTAAGGCTACTACAAATGGGAAATTTATCAGACCTGATAATAAAGGCCAATGATTTTTTTAGAGAATGGTCACCAGAAGAAGCAGCTAAAGGAGTTAGGCCATCCACTAGCTGTGCCTTCATCACTTGGCCACAGTAATGTCATCTCTTGTAATAATAATGTCTCAAATGTCTTAACTAGTAGAAAGTTAAGGATTTCAAGTAAGACTGCATTTCATGATTAATTCACAAATATTACCTAGTTCAATTTAGATTTTTGTATTTCGCATAACATTTAAAAGAAGAAAAGAAAGTTAGTAATTGTAAGATTATTGTTTATCATTGAGTTGGTAATTAATGTTAGCTTATATTTCCTCTCTCTCTGTCTCTCTCTCTGTCTCTGTCTCTCTCTCTCTCTCTCTCTGTCTCTCTCTGAATTTTCAAAGCTGTGGAAGTCTGATAATAGCCTCTTTCACATTTTATAGATATGAAAACTGAAGGTCTGGAACTATAAGAGGTTTAAGATTTGTGTAAAGAGCACAAGCTTTTAAGGTGGAAAGATTTATTTAAATCATAGTCGCCTCTCAAGAAAAAACAAAACAGGCATTGATAGTGGTGGGCAAGCATGAGACAGGTTGGTGTGATCAAATGATTGAAGCATATGCACCCTGCTATCCAAGGGTCTAGGTTACAAGAAGAAAACGTTTTGTTTTCTTCTGGTTGAGACAACAGATGTACATAGGATTAACTTTTATCTGTAGAAAATTAATGGTGCATGTTAATGGAGTAAAATTATTAATTGACTCTTCTTATTCCATTCTACAGTTGGAAAGCATAGAAATGGATGGCGAAAGAAGAAAGCAATTTGTTCTTCATGGATATTCCAGGTTTCAGTAGTCCAAAACATTACTTTTGTTTCAAAGTTCATCACCCAAAAATGGCATTAACTGACGTCTGAGTACACTCTTACGTTTTACATACATGTTTGACAGCATTTGTTCACGTTAAAAATAAAAGCTTGTTTGAAATGAATAAGCCATGGGTTTTTTATTTTTACTGTTCTTTAAATATTTTTTTAAAAAATTCAATTACAGTTGACATACAATATATATTAGTTTCATGTGTACAACATAGTGATTAGTAGGGTTTCCAGGTGGGAATTCCCGCTGGTTCTTAGGAATTTTTTTTCACTTTCCTGTTCCCAAATACTGAGAAAAGTTGGTTGGGAAATCAGGAAAATCGGCTCCTTGAACCCACATGGTTGGTAGTATCAGCCATCACTTTGTGGAAACGATTCACCATGAAGAAGAGAATACAGTTTATATCTCAGGATTCAGGAATGGGAAAGTGAAAAAAAATCCTGAGAACGGGCGGGAATTCCCACCTGGAAACCCTAGTGATTAGACATTTATGTAAATCTTAGTACTAGATAAATCTAGTACCGTCTAACACCACACATAGTTATTACAATATTATTGACTACATTCCATAGCTATATTTTACATCCTCATGATTATTTTGTAACTCCCAATTTGTACTTCCTAATCCCATCTCTTTTTTCACCCACACCCTAAACCCCCTCCCATCTGGCAGCCATCAAAATGTTCTCTGTATCTATGAGTTACTTTCTGTTTGTTCATTTATTTTGTTCTTTAGGTTCCACATATAAGTGACTTTGTCTGACTTATTCCATTCAGCATAATATCCTCTAGGTTCATCCATGTTGTTGCACATGGCAAGATTTCATTATTTTTTATGGCTGAATAATAATCCATTGTATGTACGTACTACCTCTTCTTTATCCATTAATCTATTTTGGAAACCCCATTGACTCCATATCTTGGCTATTGTATATAATACCACAATAACCTGTGAATGCACGTGGCCCTTTGAAGTAGTGTTTTGAGTTTTTATGGATAAACCCCCAGAAGTGGGATTACCAGGTTCTTCTTTGTCTCTTGTTATAGCCTTTGTTGTTGTTTTTTTTTTTTTAATTTTATTAAATTTATTGGGGTGACAATTGTTAGTAAAATTACATAGATTTCAGGTGTACAATTCTGTATTACATCATCTATAAATCCCATTGTGTGTTCACCACCCAGAGTCAGTTCTTCCATCACCATACATTTGATCCCCCTTACCCTCATAGACACAGACAATAGTTTAGTGGTTACCTGAGGAATTATCTTTTTCTATCCCTTTACTCTCAGTCTGTGTGTGTCTTTCGATCTGAAGTGAGACTTGTAGGCAGCATATGTAAGGGTCCTGTTTTCTTATCCATTCAGACACCCTATATCTTCTGATTGGAGCATTTAATCCATTTACATTGAAAGTAATTGTTGATAAGTATGTGCTTATTGCCACTTTATTATCCATATTTTTTTTAATCTTTTTTTGTCTTAGTCTTAAAGAAATCCCTTTAACATTTTTTTGTAATACTGGCTTGGTGGTGATGGACTCCTTTAACATTTTCTTGTCTGGGAAGCTCTGTATTTCTCTTTTCATTGTAAGTGGTAGCCATGCTGCATAGTCTTGATTGTAGGTCCTCACTTTTCATCACATTGAATATTTCATGCCAATTCCTTCTGGCCTGCAAAGTTTCTGTTGAGAAATCAGTTGACAGTCTTCTGGAAGCCCCCTTATAGGTAACTAACTGCTTTTCTCTTGCTGCTTTTAAGATTATTTCTTTGTCTTTAAACCTTGGCATTTTAGTTACGATGTATGTATCTTGGTGTGGGCCTCCTTGGGTTCATCTTGTTTGGGACTCTCTGTGCTTCCTGGGCTTCTATCTCTATTTCCTTTGCCAAGTTTTCCATCATTATTTCTTCAAATAGGTTTTTAATTCCTTGCTCTCTCTCTCTCTCTTTTTTTTTTTTGGTACCCCTAAGATGCAAATGTTGGTATGCTTCATGTTGTCCCAGAGGCCCTTTAAACTATCATTTCTTTGGATTCTTTTTTCTTTTTGATGTTTTGGTTGGGTGTTTTCCGTTACCGTATCTTCTAAATGGCTAATTCGATCCTCTGCTTCATCTAATCTAGTGTTGATTCCCTATAATGTATTTTTCATTTCTGTTATTGTGTTTTTCATTTCTGACTGGTTCTTTTTTATATTTTCTACCTCCATTTTTATGTTTCTTATCTCTTTGTTGAAGTTCTCTCCAAGATCAATGAAAATCCTTATAACCAATGTTTGCAACTCTGCATCTGGTAGATTTCTTGTCTTCATTTTGCTTAGTTCTTTTTCCGGAACTTTGTTCTTTCATTTGGGACATCTTTCTTTCTTTCCTCATTTGGCTTCCTCCCTCTGTTACTATGTATTAGGTAGAATTGCTATGTCTCCCATTCTTAGTAGAGTGGCCTTATATAGTAGGTGTGCTGTGAGGCCTAGTGGTGTAGTCTCTCTGGTCCTCTGAGCTGGGTCTTCCAGGTGCATCCCTTTTGTGGGTTGTGGGTGTCTTTCTGCTGTAGGTGAGCTTTGGTTGCTGTTTGAATGTCAAAGGGAGAGATTCACCCTCAGGCTGATTTGTTATGAGGACTAGCCATTTTTACAATGGAGGAACTGTTGTTCAGGGGCTGATGATATGGAACATGATTTGCTTCAGCTGGGCTCTGATGCCTGCCCATTCTGCCCTTTGGGTGTGTCATTTGTGGAGGTGGTTGAGTAGTTCTCTCCTGTGGTCTGAAGCTGGCCAGTTGATATGTTGTTTTGGGGCCCTCTTGGGAGGGGCTCTGTTGCAGGCCAAAGTCAACTGTTGCCTGTGGCCACTTGGTATGAGCTACAAAGTGATCTGAAGATGGGTGCTACTTGTCCTGGACTTGGAGGTGACTGGAAGAGGCTAAGTTGCTAACTGCAGCTGGCTGCCACTAGTACCTGGCTTGGGGCTTCTTAGCAAGAGGTACAGGGCATGCTGAGGCCTGATGCTACTGTTTGGCATTTTTGAGACTTTGAGAGATTTTAGGAAAGTCCATAGCATGAGCCAAGACAAGCCATTTGTATGGAAAAGCCACTGGAAGTGGCTTGGGTGGGCCCACAAGTTAGATTGGATGGGGTCTGAGGGAATCACAAGGGCTTGGGGAATGGTGTTAGCCAGGTTGATGGAGACTCAGATATGGTTGCCACCTGTGTCTGCAGGCTGGGTTGGGGAGGGCTCAACAAAGGAACAATGGATTCTGCCAGCACTTTTGTCTGGAAGAAAGCTGCCCCTCCAGCCCTTGTCATGAAGCTAGACAAGTCATTTTCTCCTTGTATGCCCTGCACCTTTCATTCTACTGTCCCAATGCTGGAGCTCAGAGCAAGTGAGTCCATCAGTGAGTAAGTCCATGCATGGGCCCTTTAAGAGGAATGGCTGGGACCCCAGCTGCCCTTCATCTCACTCAGCCACAATCTCCACTGGTTTTCACAGCCAGAAGCTATGGGGACTTCTATTCCCAATACTGGAACCCTGTCCTGGGGAGCCTGGTGTGGGCCTGGGATCCCTTGCTCCTCACGGGGGACTTCCACCACCTCCCTATTTTTAACGGTCAAACACGAGTGTGGGACCAGCTCATTCCACATCACCACCCCTTCTCCAAGTCTTGAGGTGGTTTCTGTATATCCTTAGTTATGGGAATTCTGTTCAGCTAGACTTTAGGCAATTCTCAATGATGGTTGTTATGCAGTTTAGTTGTAATTTTGATGTGGTTGTGACAGAAGGCAATCACAGTGTTTACCTACTTTGCCGTCTTGACTGGAAGTCACCACAGGTTTTTCTTTACATAAATAACACTGACTCAAATTTATCTTTGTATCTTTTCTACTTGTTTTGGCTCAGCTGTCTATCATTGAAAGGAATCTTTTTTAATTCTTTGATAAGCCTATTTTAAATTCCGTTATTGCAGCCCCAAATAAATTGAAATATAAAGTTATAAACAATTTGTCTAACAACAGAGATGGTGGTCTAGACTTTACCCCATTCTATTGAAAGAAAACAATAGATAACCTAGTTTTCCTGGAGACCAGATAGTGCTATTGGTTTGCTATAGACCAGCAGCATCATCATAATCTGGGAACTTGTTAGAAATGCCAATTCTCAGACCCCACTCCAGATCTACTGAATCAGAAATTCTGAAGGTAGGCCATTAGCCATCAGGATTTTACAAGTTCTCCAGGTGCTTCTGAAGCACACTAAAGTTCGAGAACCACTGGTTTAGAGTAATGAGGTAAAACAATGAACTATACCTGTAGTAGGACCCACCTTAATTCACTGACTTGGTACTGTTGCAGGTAAACTGAACAAAATGGTAAGATCTGGACTGAGGAAGAGACTAGAATTCTCATGAGCCTAATACACAAAGGCCTCCTAGAGGGATGTCTTAGTTTCCTAGGGCTGCCATAACAAATTATGACAAACCTGGTGGCTTAAACAACAGAAATTTATTTGGTTCATAGTTTTGAAGGCCAGATGTCTAAAATCAAGGTATCAGCATGGTTAAGTCCTTCTGGAGGGTCTGAGGGAAAATCTGTTCCAAGTTTCTGGTGGTTGACATCAATCCTTGGCGACCCTTGGCTTGTAAAGACATGACTCCAATCACTTTCTTCATCTTCCTATAGCATTTCTCCTATGTCTCTGTTTCTGTATCTCTTATCTTCTTTAAAGGACACCAGTCATATCATGTTATGGGCCCACCCTAATCTAGTATAACCTCATCTTAACTTGATTATACCTGCAAACATGTCATGTCCAAATAAGGTCACATTTATAGGTTCTGAGGGTTAAGGCTTCAACATATCTTTCTTTTTTTTTTGGGGGGGGTCACAATTCAACTTATAATAAGAGGCAAAGACTGGGTGGTAGAAGTGACAAATTGATAAAGGAAAAAACTAGTTTCAGAAGGATAGAAACATTACAATACCATGCTTATAAGAAGTTTAAAAACACACAAAATCATTTTGTTGATTATAGATACATGTATTTGAGGTAAAAGGCATACATAGGAGTGATGCATACATATGCAGCATGCAGAAAGGCATTTATGAGAATGATAAAGTCCTTAATCAGGATGGAGGCTAAATCTCATGGAGAATGGGAGAATTCATTTGGGCAGGGCTACACAGGGGGTTTCCACTTTATTTGTAATCTGTGTTTCTTAAGTTGGGTAATGGGTGCGTTGATGTGGTATCCTCTGAATCTGTGTGTAGGTCTCAAGTATCTCAAAAAAAAAAAAGTTAATAGAGGCAATGGAGAAAATGGGCTTAAATTCAGGAACTTGTTTAAGGAAAAAAGTGAAGTTGTACTTGACCAGAGTAAAGGATCAGAGAAGCAGAAGACCAGGGGTTTGACAGTAGAAGGCCTGATTTCTACATTTAGTTAAGACTCCATGAATACTTGCTAGTTAGAATCAATACCTTTTTTCTATTTTCTTGGTAGCACATCTCATATCCTAGAGTGTATTAACATTATTTATGTGTATATCTCCCTCACTCCCTACAGTGTGAGCTTCTGAATGGTTGAGACCTTAAAAGGTTTTATTTATCTCTCCTAAAGCACCTAACACTGTTTTCTTTTTAGTAGATTCTTGATAAAGGTCATGAATTGTTGGCGAAGAGTTCAAGTCGTTTTCCTCTAACTTTTTAATGCAGCCTTTTCATCACTTCCAAATAGCAAGCTTGTACAAATTCATACTTAACTGTCTGACTTCACAAAACATTCTGTATCTCCAATTCAATGGCAGGTATACATATATGAGGACTGATAATTAAATTCTTGAATTTGTTGCAATGATGTTGCTAACCTTTTTTGATATCAGAGGGATTATTCATTATGAATTTGTACCAACTGGATAAACAGTTAACCAAGTTTACTACTTAGAAGTGCTGAAAAGGCTGCATGAAAAATTTAAGAGGACCTGAACTTTTCACCAACAACTCATGGCTCTTGCATCGCGACAATGCACCAGCTCACACGGCACTGTCTGTGAGGGAGTTTTTAGCCAGTAAAGAAATAATTGTATGAGAACACCCCCCCCACACACCTCATCTGATCTGGCCCCCAATGACTTCTTTGTTTACCCAAAGATAAGGGAAAATTTTTTTAAAAAGATTTTATTGGGGAAGGAGAACAGGACTTTATTGGGGAACAGTGTGTACTTCCAGGACTTTTTTCCAAGTCAAGTTATTGTCCTTTCAATCTTAGTTGTGGAGGGTGCTGTTCAGCATTCAATTTGTTGTCCTTTCAGTCTTAGTTGTGGAGGGCACAGCTCAGCTCCATGTCCAGTTGCTATTGCTAGTCGCTGGGGGCGCAACCCACCATCCCTTGCGGGACTCGAGGAGTTTAACCGGCAACCTTGTGGTTGAGAGCTCACTGGCCCATGTGGGAATTGAACCGGCAGCCTTCGGAGTTAGGAGCACGGAGCTCCAACTGCCTGAGCTACCAGGCTGGCCCAATAAGGGAAATATTGAAAGGAAGATATTTTGATGACATTCAGTACACCAAGGGTAATACGAGGACAGCTCTGATGGTCATTCCAGAAAAAAAAAGTTCCAAAATTGCTTTGAAGGGTGGACTAGGTGCTGTTGTCGGTGCAAAGCTTCCCAAGGGGAGTACTTCAAAGGTGACCGTAGTGATACTCAGCAATGAAGTATATAGCACTTTTTCTAGGATGAGTTCGCAAACTTAATTGTCAAACCTCGATTACGTACATGTATATATGTGTATACGTGTATATATGCTATATCTGTATCTATATCTATAGTTATATGTAGCATGCAGAAAGGTATATATGAGAATGATAAACTTATTTAGGACAGTGGTTTTATATGTACATACACACATATCTACATACATATTTCTGTGTTCATATAGTTAATATATTAACTATAGTTAACAGTAAATACATGTTACATTTAAAGCCCTTATGTGGCTTAAGAATCTTATGGGGTTTCCACTAAACAAAGGATGCATATACAACTCTTTTTGAGATAAGCCTTTTTGGGGGTACACTCAGAGTAGGGATCCTTCCCCTAACCATGATCCAGTTGCCTTAGGTCCTGAATTTGTTACCCAGGTGGCTCCACGTCCCTAGCCCCAAGAGGCCTGCATGTTCCTGTTCACTGAGTCTGTGGTTCTGAGGGTTGAGTGGCACTTTCAGTGTTATGCTCTCAGGAGTGTGAAGTAAGTAAGAGGTAATGGCTGTATGCCGGTAACAGAAGACAAGTGGGCTACATTATCCACATATATGCATGTGAAGCCTTTCATGGTGTGGAAGGAAACTTGTGGAGGGTGCATAGAGGAATGGGGGGCAGGCTGAGTTTAGGGACTTGGATGTGGACCAGGGATGTGAGGTGAGAGATCCACTCTCCTCACATCACTAAAACAGAACTTTGAGGAGTCTAAGTAGAGAACACAGACCCTAAACTGACTCTTCATAATCCCAACCTTCTGGAATTCACATTCTTGTATAATCCTCTGCCCTTGGGTTGGCAGGACCTGTGATCCTCTTTTATACCAGGCCCAGCAGAAGAGAGTCTTGGACACTCCAGGTATCCAGATGTGCAGTTGTGAACTTCCCCCAACCAACCATTCCAGACTTAATACCTGCACTGACAGATTTGTGTTTTTAAATATTCTCAATAAACTAAATAACAACAACAACAACAAAAACAAAACAAAAAACGTTACTAAAATATGCCCAGTATTCTAAGTCTGAACCTGGTCTTTCAGGTCATTAAGAAAGTAAATTTTTCATGTTATTAGAGATATTTTATTTAATCATTTATTAGTTGATTTAAACCTTAAATATTTTTATACATGGCACGTAGGCCCCCAGTTGAACTTTGCTCTGAAACCTTTAAATGTCACAAGTATTACAGATGGTCCAGTTTGAGTATTTAGTCTATTGCTCCTTCCCTTTCCTCACTCCCTGTCATACTTTTTTACCAAAACACAGAAACAGCGCTGCCCCTTGCTTTGAAAACGGCTTCTTTAGATGGATCCCATAACCCATCATTCCATAGGTCTTGGGCAAAACTAAAGTGTAACCACCAACCATCCTGCACTTCTGCCCACACCCGACTGCATCCACCCTTTCTCCCACTCATCTCATTCTCTCTGCACATAATTTTCTGGAAGCTACCAGCTACCAGCTTATTCAGACTCACCTGTATGGAGCCCATTTAGAATCAGCACAATCCTTCTTAAGAATATTATCTTTCTCCGAGAATCCTCTGGTCTGAACTGTCAATATTCTATTTGATTTCTCTCACATTTTACATACAGCCTGAGATACATTACAGAACAGTTTCTGATTTTGTAATTTTATTTTACCATAAAGCAAGAGCAAAGCCACAAAATGTTGGAAACTTGTCAGAATGTGCCTCTTGGCGTTTAAACATCCTTCACCTCTTCATTAAAATACAAAGTGTTATTGCTACTTTTGAAAAGAAATGTTAATTGGGATATTTTCAGAATGAGACTAACCTTACTTACATTGGTTTGCTTCAAGACAAAGTAAAAGGGTGGGAGGTGTAACAGGAAGCATAACACAATTATCTGGGTAGTGGTATCTAACCAAATCAACTATTTACAATGGGAATAAGAAGGACATATAAATAAATACATCACCTAACGGAGCCTGAAAATGCTCCACTCAGCATCCTGATTTGCCACAGTCGGTATAATACCACTGGATTTGCTGAGCCACATTGACCAAGTGGCAGAACAGTTTGAATGGCATCCTGGGCCTGTGGCACAGCCTCTTTTTGTTGTGGGCCTTGATAAAAACTGGCAGCCATTCAATTACTCGGTCAATGGGTAGGAGCTGTGTTACCAAATAAGGTATATTTTGCCTTCAGAAGCCCACTAGTCATTGTGCCTACTTCTTAATAGTAGTTGAGGCCTGATGTAGCAGCTGGTATTTCCTCATTGGAAGGTATATTTCAGTATGCCCTAGAACTCTAGGTGTCTAGAAAGTTCATCAATGAAGACTGCCTCTAAATTGTTGTGGGGTTCGTTTCCCACCCTCTGCCATGTATGCATACTATCATGGTGTCTAGGTCATTTGCTACATCCTGTTCATTGGGTCCAATCAGCATGATGTCATCAATGTAATGGGACAGTGTCTTACGGAATGAAGTGATGTCCTATGGAATGAAGAGGCAATCAAGCTCCCTAAGGGCTAGACTTTGACATAGGGCTAGAACATTGAAATATTCCTTCATATTGTCTCTGTGCATACAATTGTTCTAATTACTGCTTCAGCTCTGCCTCTTATTACAGTAACTTCACTTATTTTGTCTTTGTTGATTAAATATTTCCACTTAGTCCCTGTCACCCTGGGATCACAATACCACTATTGAATTCAGGAAGGCCAATTCAGTGTTACTAATTCTGGCTGCCACTTCTATCCGAAGTAGATTATCCATCACAGAGTACTTGCTGGAGAAGATCAACATATCCCTTGACACCTGGTATGAAGCTTCTGTGCTGGTGATTTTTTTTTTTTTGTCTGTCTGGTAAGTGAAGACCATAGGAAGCAATAATGTACTAGAGAGTTATGAGGTCATTCCATTACAATCATATGTTACAACATATTACAGGGATATAAACAAGTGGTCAAATGTTTTTTAGTACTAGAATAATAAGAGGTGACATTCGTATAAAGGAAGGATGAGTAAACGTGTTAAAAAAAAAAGTCCAAAGAAGGAGATGAGGGAGTTCACAATTGAGGATATTTTTGGGAAGAATGATCCAGAAAGAGGCACCAGCCAATGACAAGGACCGTGCACTGCAGCAGGTCTGGAACATTTGAAGAACACCAAGGAGACCAGATAGACTGCAGCTGAGTGAGCAAGGAGAGTAGTAGGAGATGAAGTCAGAGAATTGATGAGGAGGCCAGACTGTATACGACCTCACAAGGCCATTGGAAGAATTTTGGCTTTTACAGTTGACCCTTGAACTATGCAGGGGTTAGGAGTGTTAACCCCCCATGCAGTTGAACATATGCATATAATTTTACAAAATTTATTGGGGTGACAATTGTTAGTAAAATTACATAGATTTCAGGTGTACAATTCTGTATTACATCATCTATAAATCCCATTGTGTGTTCACCACCCAGAGTCAGTTCTCCTTCCATCACCATATATTTGATCCCCCTCACCCTCATCTACCACCCCTCACCCCCTTTACCCTCTGGTAACCACTAAAGTATTGTCTGTGTCTATGAGTTTCTGTTTCTCATTTGTTTGTCTTGTTCTTTTGTTGTTTTTGGTTTATATACCACATATCAGTGAAATCACATGGTTCTCTGCTTTTTCTGTCTGACTTATTTCGCTCAGCATTATACTCTCAAGATCCATCCATGTTGTCACAAATGTTCCTATATCATCTTTTCTTACCGCCGAATAGTATTCCATTCTGTATATATACCACAACTTCTTTATCCATTCATCTATCAAAGAACATTTTGGTTGTTTCCAAGTCTTGGCCACCGTAAACAAAGCTGCAATGAACATTGGAGCACACGTGTCTTTATGGATAAATGTTTTCAGATTTTTTGGGTAGATACCCAGGAGAGGGATTGCTGGGTCATACGGTAATTCTATTCGTAATTTTTTGAGGAACCTCCACACTGCCTTCCATAATGGCTGCACCAGTCTGCATTCCCACCAACAGTGCATGACGGTTCCTTTTCCTCCACAGCCTCTCCAACACTAGTTACTATTTGTCTTGTTGATGATAGCCATTCTGACTGGGGTGAGGTGATATCTCATTGTGGTTTTGATTTGCATTTCTCTGATGATTAATGATATTGAGCATTTTTTCATATGTCTATTTGCCATTTGTATGTCCTCTTTGGAGAAATGTCTCTTCAAGTCCTCTGCCCATTTTTCAACTGGGTTGTTTGCTTTTTTGTTGTTGAGTTGCATGAGTTCCTTGTATATTCTGGATATTAACCCCTTATCAGAGGCACTATTTGCAAAAATCTTCTCCCATTCAGTTGGTGGCCTCTTTATTTTGTCGATGGTTTCTTTTGCTGTGCAGAAGCTTTTAAATTTCATATAGTCCCATTCGTTTATTTCAGCTTTTACTTCCATTGCCTTTGGAGTCAAATTCATAAAATGCTCTTTGAACCCAAGGTCCATAAGTTTATGTATATGTGTATACACAAATGAGGTCTGACAGTTAGGCCGTGTGAGCTGATGCATTGTCATGAAATTTAAGGTTATTTCTGCCACACCACTAACTCACCACTAAAGGAACAGAGACTTTAGGGACCACACATGACACAGTCTTAAAAATTAGTTTATAAAACTCATGAAACAAAGAAGCAACTGCAGCATAGCAAGTGACAACAGCAATTCCTAAGAAGGAGGAAAATCTGATTTACAGAGATACTACATTATCACATTCAAAAGGTTGAGTTCTCATTAAAAAAACTAGGAGACACACATACACATAACATATGGCTTATTCACAGAAATAAACTATATTAACAGTGGATGTCCCTCAGATATAACCTCATGGAAAGATGCTCAATGTCATTGGTTGTTAGGGAAATGCAACCAAAACTGCAATGAGATGCAACTTGCCACACAATAGACAGACTATAAGGACAGCCAAGGACCAGCGTTGGCAAGAATCTGGAGGTACTGAAACACTCCTACATTGCTGGTGGCACTGTAAAGTGGCACAGACACTGTGGAAAATGATTTAACAAAAAGTTAAACATCTAGTTTTTATATGACACAGCAATGCTACTGCTAGTTATATACCCAAAAGAACTAAAAACAGGTATTCAATCAAATATTTGTACACGAATGTTCACAGCAGCACTATTCACAACAGTCAAAAGGTATAAACAACCCAAATATCCAAAAATGGATGAATGAACAGACCAAATTGGGTATAACAATACACTGGAATATTACCAGTCATAAAAAGGAATGAGTACTAATATATGCTATTATACCAATGAACCTAGAAAGCATCATGCTAAGAAAAAAAAAAAAAGCTAGACATAAAAGGCTGCATATTGTAAGCTTCCATTTATATGAAATATCCAGAATAGGCAATTCCATGGGAACAGAAAGCAGACTAGTAGCTGCTAGGGACTGGGGGAAGGTGGTCAGTGCTTAATGTCTATGAGATCCTCTTTGGGAGTGATGAAATATTTGTGAACTAGACAGAGTGGATGATTACACAACATTGTGAAGGTACAAAATGCCACTGAATTGTACACTTTAAAGTGGTTAACTTTATGGTATGTGAATATTTTTTTTAATGCTCACTTTTAACCACTAGAATCACAATCAAACAAAGTTCTCACAAGATTATGGGTTCTCAGGAATGAGACTAAATGAAGCAACATCTGGATCATATCTCCACATCACACCCACCTTTGGCCATAAATTCATTGACAGGCTGCATCAAACCCCCACCTTCCCATACTTCACACTTTTTGCCAGTGGGAATACTTCAATGTGTGTAGGTTCAAGAAGTAGGTTTAATGCCTCTATCCAACCCTTGCTGACATGCCTGCTCCTCTCTCTTTTCTCTCTTGCCAGATAAGACTGTGTTTGCTGACCAAGTCTCATTGCAATTGACTGCTTTGTTTCTATTATAGAACTTGCAATCCCTCTGGCTGTTACGAACTTGCTTGCCCCTTCTGTTATTAATTTATGCCTGGCCTTGACCTGCTGTATGCCAAACGCTGGGGACTCTTCCAGGTACTTTCTATTTTTTTAACCTCTCAAACTTGGTCCTTCCTTTTTGTACCCATTCCTTAGTGTGTCACTCCTTGGAATTCCTTGATACAATTGTAAAAATAAGATGCAATAGGCAAAGAACCATTGCGAGGGATGTTCATGGTTAATAGAGGATTACCTTTCATAATGAACATCCACAGAATTACTCAGGGGAAACCTGAGCTTTCTCTTTTGATGATTAATTCCATCTTTATGACGCATTATATTCTTAGGAATAACATTAGAATTTAATCAACAGATACTCAATGAATGCTTATGCATTGAAATGAATCAATGAAATGGTGTTTAATGTTATGTATTGTGTCTGTTTCAAAGCATGTGGGACCTTGCTTAGGTAAGTGCAGGTGGGCGGGTGCCTGGAAGTGGGGATAAATGATAATGATGATGACCTGTTCTGTTGCATTGAGTCCAAGCCAGTACTATAAGAGAAAACCTTTAGTTAAAAGCCTGGGGGAACCTCAGGACAGAAGTGGCTTGTTCTTGTCAGTACTTTTTCCGAGCACTGAGCACAGTGTTTGGCACATAATAAGCATTCACTGATTTTCTTTTTAGTGAAAGAAAGAATAAATGGCCAGATAAAATAAGACTTTATATCTGGTGATGTAATTAACAAAGAGATACTGTAGAAATAGCATGGACCATGAAGTCAGAATCCCTAGGTTCTGATCCTGATCTGTGGACTCCATGCAGGGCTTGGTGCAAGTCCTTTCCCTCTCTGATCCTCACAGATATCTGGAAACAGTGGTGTGGTGGTGAAGAGGACAATGGACAAGGTTATTTTAAGGATATTCGTACTACCCTAGGTTTAACGACAACAGCAACCACATCCTGACAAATGGTGAATTGGTGAAGCACAGGGAGTTGGGATATGGACGTGGAGCATATGCCATCATGGGATCCAAGTTCCAGTATGGATACATGTTTCAGACTCTGTCAGAGAATGTGAAAGAGACAAGATGCCTCAGAACCTGAGGACTCAGGGAAAGGCAGTGACCCTTGTTTTTAAAAGCTTGTCTTTTCCATGCTGGAAAGTGGCACTGACTGAAGCTAGGAGCCAATATAGCATCACTCTGATGCAGAACCTTGGCTGAAGCGGGAAATGACAAAGACCCAGGGAAATGAAAGTAATATCAAGGTTAAGTGAAGACCTGCCTTAGTACATTGGACTCTAGTAAGTTGGAACTGAAAGGGCCCTGGGCATCATCTAATTCAACCTCCTAAATTAAGTGATAATGAAACAGGCCCTAAAGGAAAAGGCAACTAACTGAACAAATGTCACACACAGAGTACATGGCAATATCAGAACCAGAGCCAGGGCTGCTGATTTCAAATCCAGTGCCACAGCTGTGTCTTCAAATTGGAAGCTCAAGCCTCTCTGTCTCTCTTTGTCTCTCTTTCTCTATCTCTTCCTCCCTCTCTCCCTCCTCATTTTCTTACAGCATATAAGAAAAAAGTCCATGAATGACTTAGAATTGGAAGAGAAGTTATGGCCTGGGCAGATTTTACAGAGGAAGCAAGCATATAATTTGCCTGCAGTTTCACAGGATGATTGGACTTCAGGTTAGGAACCCATGTTACGTAAGATGTTGTGAGGGCTAAAAAAAAAAAATTACTTTTCCTCCAACTTTCTAAGTTCTTCTATCTGGGCTAATAATCAAATTAACAAAGACAGATTAACAGGAGAAAATAAAATGTTTTAATACATGCACATGGGGAATTCACACAAGCATGAAAATTCCAAAGACAGCAAGGCAACGTTGGGTATATAAGGATTTTTGGACCAAGGAGAAAGGCAGGAGTGGGGTCTTAGATTTCAGAAATGAGAATGGGCGGTTTACAGCTACTTGAGGAAGAGTGGAACATACAAGGCTGGACAATTAAGTTTGCAAACTTTCCAACATGTAAGCACAGGAACATTTGTATATGGCAGAAACATTGATGATGGGCAACTCAGAAACAATGGGATACATGAGGTTCTAGCTAACGGGCCCCTGCCTGAAGTCTTCCTATTGGCTATACTTACTTCAAATTAGGCTAAAGCTGCATTCTAAGATTTCTTTCCTGAAGCAGGTTTGTGTCTGAATCTCTTGGGCAGGAATGTGGGGGTGAGGGTCAAAGGTTCTTTCTGAGTTTTATTTATTTATTTATTTTTTATTTTTTTAAATTTTATTTTATTAAATTTATTGGGGTGACAATTATTAGTAAAATTACATAGATTTCAGGTGTACAATTCTGTATTACATCATCTATAAATCCCATTGACTGTTCATCACCCAGAGTCAGTTCTCCTTCCATCACCATATATTCGATCCCCCTTACCCTCATCTACCACCCCCCACCCCCCACCCCCTTACCCTCTGGCAACCACCAAACCATTGTCTGTGTCTATGAGTTTCTGTTTCTCATTTGTTTGTCTTGTTCTTTTGTTGCTTTTGGTTTATGTACCACATATCAGTGAAATCACATGGTTCTCTGCTTTTTCTGTCTGACTTATTTCGCTCAGCATTACACTCTCAAGATCCATCCATGTTGTCACAAATGTTCCTATATCATCTTTTCTTACCGCCGAAAGTATTCCATTGTGTATATATACCACAACTTCTTCATCCATTCATCTATCGAAGGACATTTTGGTTGTTTCCATGTCTTGGCCACCGTAAACAAAGCTGCAATGAACATTGGAGCACACGTGTCTTTATCTCTAAATGTTTTCAGATTTTTTTGGGTAGATACCCAGGAGAGGGATTGCTGGGTCATATGGCAATTCTACTTGTAATTTTTTGAGGAACCTCCACACTGCCTTCCATAACGGCTGCACCAGTCTGCATTCCCACCAACAGTGTATGAGGGTTCCTTTTTCTCCACAGCCTCTCCAACACTTGTTACTATTTGTCTTGTTGATGATAGCCATTCTTACTGGGGTGAGGTGATATCTCATTGTGGTTTTGATTTGCATTTCTCTGATGATTAATGATGTTGAGCATTTTTTCATGTGTCTATTTGCCGTTTGTATGCCCTCTTTGGAGAAATTTCTCTTCAAGTCCTCTGCCCATTTTTCAATTGGTTTTTTTGTTTTTTTGTTGTTGAGTTGCATGAGTTCCTTGTATATTCTGGATACTAGCCCCTTCCCTTATCGGAGGCACTGTTTGCAAAAATCTTCTCCCATTCAGTTTGTGGCCTCTTTATTTTGTCAGTGGTTTCTTTTGCTGTGCAGAAGCTTTTAAGTTTCATATAGCCCCATTCGTTTATTTTAGCTTTTACTTCCATTGCCTTTGGAGTCAAATTCATAAAATGCTCTTTGAACCCAAGGTCCATAAGTTTAGTACCTATGTTTTCTTATGCAGTTTATTGTGTCAGGTCTTATGCTTAAGTCTTTGATCCATTTTGAATTAACTTTGGTACATAGTGACAAATAGCAGTCCAGTTTCATTCTTTTGCACGTGGCTATCCAATTCTCCCAGCACCATTTATTGAAGAGGCTGTCTTTGCTCCATTGTATGTTTTTAGCTTCTTTGTCAAAAATTATCTGTCCATATTTATGTGGTTTTATTTCTGGGTTCTCAATTCTATTCCATTGGTCTATGTGTCTGTTTTTCTGCCAATACCATGCTGTTTTGATTATTGAAGCCCTGTAGTACAACCCAAAGTCAGGAAGTGTGATACCTCCATTATTGTTCTTTTTTCTTAAGATTGCTTTTGCTATTCGGGGTCTCTTGCCTTTCCAAACAAATCTGATGATTTTTTGTTCTATTTCTTTAAAATATGCCATTGCGATTTTGATGGGGATTGCATTGAATCTGTATATTGCTTTGGGTAATATGGCCATTTTAACTATGTTGATTCTTCCAATCCATGAGCATGGAATGTCTTTCCATTTCTTTGTGTCTTCTTCAATTTCTTTCAAAAATGTCTTATAGTTTTCAGCATATAGGTCTTTCACATCCTTGGTTAAGTTTATCCCTAGGTATTTTATTCTTTTTGCTGCAATTGCAAAAGGAATTGTTTTTGTATTTATTTCTCTGAGATTTCATTGTTAGTATATAGGAAGGCAATGGATTTTGGTGCGTTGATTTTGTAGCCTGCAAATTTACTGTATTCGTTGATTGTTTCTAATAGCTTTTTGGTGGAGTCTTTAGGGTTTTCTATATATAGCATCATGTCATCTGCAAAGAGTGATAATTTAACTTCTTCATTCCCAATTTGGATCCCTTTTATTTCTTTCTCTTGCCTGATTGCTCTGGCAAGGACTTCCAACACTATGTTGAAAAGCAGAGGTGATAGGGGACATCCCTCTCGTGTTCCTGAACGTAGAGCAAAGGGCTTCAGTTTTTCTCCATTAATTATGAGATTAGCAGAGGGCTTGTCATATATGGCCTTTATTATGTTAAGGTATTTTCCTTCTATACCCATTTTATTAAGTGTTTTAATCATAAATGGATGTTGTATCTTTTCAAATGCTTTTTCTGTATCAATTGATATAATCATATGATTTTTGTCCTTTATTTTGTTTATGTGATGTATCACTTTGATGGATTTGCGTGTGTTGAACCATTCTTGTGCCCCGGGGATGAACCCCACTTGGTCGCGATGAATAATCTTTTTAATACATTGTTGTATTCGATATGCTAGAATTTTATTTAGGATTTTTGCATCAGTATTCATCAGAGATATTGGTCTCTAGTTTTCTTTTCTGTGCTGTCCTTACCAGGTTTTGGTATCAGGGTAATGTTGGCCTCATAAAATGAGTTAGGGAGTACTGTCTCTTCTTCAATTTTTTGGAAGAGTTTGTGCAGGAATGGTATTAGATCCTCTTTGAAGGTTTGGTAGAATTCACTGGTGAAGCCATCTGGTTCCAGACTTTTGCTTTTGGGAAGGTTTTGGATGACTGATTCAATTTCGTTACTGGTGATCGGTCTGTTTAGATTTTCCAGTTCTTCATGGTTCAGACTTGGAAGGCTATATGTTTCTAAGAACTTGTCCATTTCTTCTAGGTTGTTGAATTTGGTGGCATATAGTCCTTCATAGTATTCTTGGATGATCCTTTGTATTTCTGTGGTGTCCGTGATAACTTCCCCTTTTACGTTTCTGATTTTGTTAATCAGTGTCTTCTCTCTTTTCATCTTAGTAAGTCTAGCCAAGGGTTTGTCAATTTTGTTAATCTTTTCAAAGAACCGGCTCTTTGTCACATTAATTTTTTCTATTGTCTTTTTGTTCTCTATTTCATTTAGTTCTGCTCTAATTTTTGTTATTTCCTTTCTTCTGCTGACCTTGGGTTTCACTTGTTCTTCTTTTTCTAGTTCTTTAAGGTGTAACATGAGGTTACTTATTAGGGATTTTTCTTGTTTCTTGAGATAGGACTGTAATGAGATAAATTTCCCTCTTAAAACTGCTTTCGCTGCATCCCAAAAATTTTGGTAGGATGTATTTTCATTGTCATTTGTTTCTATGTATCTTTTGATCTCTCCTCTAACCCAGTCCTTCTTTAAAAGTATGTTGTTTAATCTCCATGTATTTGTGTTTTATCCCGCTTTCTTTTTACAGTTGATATCCAATTTCAAAGCCTTGTGATCAGAGAATATGCATGGTATGATTTCAATCTTCTTAAATTTGTTGAGGCCGATTTTATGTCCCAATATGTGGTCTATCCTTGAGAATGTTCCATGTACTCTAGAAAAGAATGTATAGTGTGATGTTTTAGGATGAAGTGCTCTATAAATGTCAATTATGTCCATTTCATCTAATGTGTCATTTAGGGCTACTATTTCGTTATTTATTTTCTGTTTGGATGATCTATCCATAGCTGTCAATGATGTATTTAAGTCCCCTAGCATAATTGTGTTTTGGTCAATTTCTCCCTTTAGTTCTGTTAGTAGTTGCTTGGTGTATTTCGGTGCTCCCTGATTGGGGGCATAAATATTGATGACTCTTATGTCTTCTTGTTGTACAGACCCCTTCACCATTATGAAATGTCCATCTTTGTCTCTTGTTAACTTTTTCACCTAAAGTCTGTTTCATCTGATATCATTATGGCTACACCTGATTTTCTCTGGGTACCATTTGCTTGGAGTGTGAATTTCCATTCTTTCACTTTGAGTCTATGCTTGTCCATGTAGCTGAGATGTGTCTCTTGGAGACAGCATATGGTTGGGTTTAGTTTTTTGACCCAATCTGCGACTCTGTGCCTTTTTATTGGTGAGTTCAGTCCATTTACATTTAGGGTGATTATTGATATGTGAGGATTTCCTGTCATTCTATCTTTAGTTTTCTGGTAAGGCTGTGTCTCCATTGTTTCTTTGCCTTTTTTGTTGTTGTCTATTATTTCTGTGTGGTGGTATTCTATGATGTTTCCCTCTGTTTCTTCTTTTATTTCAGTATATCTTTCAGTTCTGGATTTTTTTTGAGTGGTTACACATAAGTTTATGTAAAAGAAAGTTTGATATTTAGAGTATTCCATTTTCTTCAGCACGCTTACTTTCTCCATTCCCATATTCTGGTTCAGGCCTTTACTCTCCCCCTTTTTGAGTTTGGTTGCCACAAATTGTCCCTGTTGATGGTGGTCGAATAGCCTCCTTTAGTATTTCTTGTAGTGCAGGTCGTGTATTAGAAAATTCCTCAGCTTCTGTATGTCTGGAAAGGTCTTTATTCCTCCTTCATATCTAAAGGATATCTTTGCTGGATATATTATTCTTGGCTCATGATTTCTCTCTTTCAATAGTTTGAATATTTGGTTCCACTCCCTCCTGGCTTGTAGAGTTTGTGCTGAAAAATCTGATGATAATCTAATGGCCTTTCCTTTGTAAGTTACCGTCTTCTTTTCCCTGGCTGCCTTGAGGATTCTTTCTTTGTCATTGATTTTAGACAGCTTCAATACAATGTGCCTTGGAGAAGTCCTGTTGGGATTGGTAAACTAGGTGTTCTATTTGCTTCTTGGATTTGAGGGTCCAGTTCTGTCCACAAATTTGGGAAGTTCTCATCGACAATTTGTTTGAATATATTCTCTGTTCCCTTCTCTCTTTCTTCTCCTTCTTGTATGCCTATTATTCTTATAGTGCTCTTTCTGATGGAGTCAGAAAGTTCTTGTAGAGGTCTTTCATTTCTTTTAAGTCTCAAGTCTCTTTCTTCTTCCATCTGTGTCATTTCCAGGTTTCTATCTTCGATGTCACTGATTCTTTCCTCCATCTGGTCAACTCTACTACCTAAGCTGGTTATTTCATTCTTAATTTCTTCTATTGAGTTCTTAATCTCCAGAAATTCTATTTGGTTCTTTTTTAAAATTTGAATCTCTTTCGTAAAATGTTCATGCTGTTCTTTGATTGAGTTTCTGAGTTCATTTAACTGCCTATCTATGTTTTCTTGCATCTCGTTGAGTTTTTTCAGAACTGCAATCTTGAATTCTCTGTCATTTAAGTCACATATTTCTGTATCTTTAAGTGCCTTCTCTGGAGATTTTTCACTTTCTTTCTGAGCTATCTTGTTGCCTTGGTTATTCATGGCGATTACTGGTTTAATATTTCTCTTCCTAGACATCTACAGGAGTGACTTCTGCAACAGGTTGATAGGAAGCGGTCTTTCTTTTGTTTTCCAGTACTTGTTGGTAGAATGTTTTATTATTTCTCCAACTGCAACTTATTTTTCTTCTCCCACATGGTAGTGCTATGTTTTCTTCACTATTCCTGCTTCTCACACAATGGGGGGATTCCCTGGGAGACGGGCTTCTCCTCTGTTAATAGTTCATCTAGGTCACAGGGCGCAGTGCCCCGGTGGGTATGCGGAGAGCTTTAGATGTTCCAAAGCTCTTCCAGCTCCTGATTCAGAGCCCGTTTGTTTCAGCAGTTCTGTTTACTCCTGCAGGTATCCGCCCAGATAGGTGGGGACAGGGGCGGGGTAAGTTGTGAGAGGTGGCCCAGAGCAATGGCGGCAACCACCACCACAGCCAGTCCTGTTTCCACGGCTCCCTCCCCTTTGCCGGAACTAGTTGGGCTGTGAATTTGTGTCTGCAGCCCACAGTTCTCAAAACAGCAAATTTTCTGTTGTTTTGATCTGACACTGCTACTGTTCCGCTTCTAGCACCGGGCAAGTGTGGGCAGGGCGAGCTCTGGGAGGGGTGGGAGGGGGCGGCTAGTGTCAGTGCCTAAGGCTCCGTTCTCTGCTCGGCAGTGTGGGCTTAAACCACCGTTTTCAGCCTTTTTCCCTCAGTCTTTTCTCCGAGGTCTCTGCCGTGAGCGTTGGGTTCAGCTGTGTTATATGCTGTCCCCTCAGCCCTGTGGAGCCCTGGCGGAGCCCTAGCAGTCCGAATTCTTCCCTCTCCCGCAGCTGCAGTAGTTCCGGGAAGCAGCGAGCTCGGAGCACTGAGCTGGGTCTGAGTCCTGCGCCCACGCGGCTCCATCTCTGCGCGCTTCTCCCTTTCCTCCTCCACCCACTCGCTCGAATCTCCCACCTGTAGGTGATTTCAGTCGGTAGTGGGACTCTTCGTCTTGCCTGTCTGCTGTGCAGGGAGTCCTTTGTGGAGTTTTGTTGTTCGATTCTTTGTAAATTCCAGGGGAGCTTTACAGAGGATCACCTCACGCGGACATTTTTCCCTCCTCTTGGACATTTTTTTTTTTTCAACATTTAATTTACTGTTTTTCTAAAAATATTTCCTGACTAAATATATTTGGAAAACAAAATGTATCCTAAAAGCAGTCGCTACCAGGAAGCCAAAAGCAATTTGAAATAGAATGGATTAACTACTCTAAGATTCATAACCAAAAAGTCAGGGGTTGAAGCATAGGAGGCTGGAAAAAGGGAAAAGAGCAAGGACAAGGAAGACATGGTGAAAGAGGCAGTCAGTAAAACCATCAGAATCTGTTATTTGGATCATTTAGTTCCCAAAACACAAATTCATGTCCCTGGTTTGATTCTTGGGCTTTTCAGATGGTGTGACTGTGAGGTCCAAGTTAAACAGAGAGTAAAAAAGGAGGCTAGCCTCTATTTTCTGAGAAGAATGTGGTTTGAGGAAGGGTGTTTCTTCACTATTTTCTCAATGCTTGTTCCCGCTTAAACAATGCTTAACTGTACTTTCCCAAAGCCCTTCCAAGGCCCCCAACTCTGATCTTCCATCTGGTTGTATTTATATTCAAATTATGTTTTGCAAAAAAAATTGTTTCTGATGAACCTACCTCTGATTTCTACCTTAAAATTTTTGTTCTCTCAAAATTACATTTGCGGAGAGATTTTTATTTTTATTTTTGGTTCCCCTAATCAACTAACTTCTTAACCATGGTAACTCAGTTTTGGCAAACTCAAAACTGCACTTTTATCCATTGTGAAAGATTAATCTACTGAAAACCAAGACTAGTGTTGACATTGATTTCAACCTGGCTGTTTTTCTGCCTAATGTAAAACTTATTTATTTTTAAAAGATTTTTATTAAAAATATAGCTAACATAAAATATTATATGAATTTCATGGGTACACCATAGTTCAACATTTATATACCTAAAGAAGTGATCACTATGCTAAGTCCAGCAACTATCTGACACTGTACTACGCTATCACAATATTATTGACTATATTCTCTATGCTGTACATTATACCCCCATGACTTATTTGTTTTATACCTGGAAATTTAGACCACTTATTGCCCCTTACCTTTGCCCCCCTTTAAATTTTCAATTCAGTTGACATTCAATATTATTTTATATTAATTTCAGGTGTACAGCACAGTAGTTAGACATTAACATAATTTAAGAAGTGATCCCTCTGACTAGTCTAGTACCCACCTGACACTATACATAGTTGTTACCATATCATTGACTATATTCCCAATACTTTAAATCTCCATGACTATTTTGTAACTACCAATTTGAATTTTTTAATCCCTTCACCTTTTTCACCCTACTCGCCAACCTCCTCCCATCTATCAAAAAATCTAGTACCCATCTAACACCATACATAGTTATTACAATATTATTGACTACATTCCTTATGCTGTACCCTATATCTGCATGACTACTTCGTAACAACCAATTTGTACTATTTAATCCCTTCCCCTTTTTTCACCCACATTCCCAACCCCCCTCCCATCTGGCAACCACCCAAATGATGTCTGTGTCTATGAGTTTGTTCCTGTTTTGTTTGTTTGCTTATTTTGTTCTTTAGATTCCACATATAATTGAAACCACATTGCGTCTGTCTTTATCTGTCTGACATACTCCACTTTGCATAATACCTTCCATGCTGCTGCAAATGGCAAGAACCCATTCCCTTCCCTGGTCAAACAATAGTCCATTGTGTATATGTACCACCCCACTCTTTATCCATTCTTCCATTGACAGACATCCAGGCTGCCTCCACATCTTGGCCATTGTAAACAATGTTGCAATAAACATGTGGATGCACATGTCCCCTGGAAGTAGTGTTTTGGGTTTCTTTGGATAAATACCCAGAAGTGGGATTACTAGGTCCTTCTTTGTCTCTTTTTGTAGCCTTTGTTTCAAAGTCTATTTTGTCTGGTATAAATATTGCTACTTCAGTTTTTGTTTTGTTTTGTTATTTTTTTTCATTTCTATTTTCATGAAATATTTTTTTCATCTTTTCACTTTCCACCTGTATGTGTGTCTTTCAAACTGAAGTGATTCTCTTGTAGACAGCCTGTGTGAGGGTTTGTTTTCTTATCTATTCAGCCCTCCTGGGTCTTTTGATTGGAGCATTTAATCCATTTACATTGAAAATAATTGTCGATAGACATGTAGCTATTGCCATCTTATTATTCATAATTTTGATCTTTTTTTCCCCCTCATCTTAAAAAAGACCCTTTAACATTCCTTGTAATACTGGTTTGGTGGTGATGAACTCCTTTAGCCTTTTCTTGTCTGGGAAGCTCTTTATCTGTCCTTGGATTCTAAATGATAGCTTTGCTGGGTAGAGTAATCTTTGTTGTAGGTCCTTGCTTTTCAGGTAAGTCTGGTATCAGACTCTTGGACACTGTCACTGTTCAGAGCAGAGTCTTAATCTGTGTGCATTATTCCTGCTAACAAAGGACTCATCTAGGTCTTCATACCAAAAACTGCAAAAGGACCATGTTACTTATCTGAAAACTCTGGGTCTTATATATGTTGTTCATATCATTCAATGACCACAGGTTCAAGTGTTTGTGAAATAATGTGAATGACAAAAATATTTTCAGAAAAAAAAAGAGCCAACACACTTCTACCATTAAACTCATTGGATAATTGTGGCAGCCACGGAGGTGTGCTGTTTGGATCTCTCTTCAAGTAATAACTTGCCATTTGGTTGCAAGGAGTGAAGTGAGCTGACAGCCTCCAGCTATTTGAGCTTTCAGAATCCATCTCATCTTTTGAGCCCAATCTCACTCTTACTGGGCAGGCCCCAGACAATGGCAACCAAAGGCCTGGACATTTCTGCCCAACACAGTTTATCTAGTGGGAAATGTTTGCTCCATAGCTCTCCATTGGATTGGCTGAGACTTTATCAGATGTGCATCGAGAGCTAAGGCTTTTTCTGCCCAATCCTCCTTCATCCTCCCCTCCTTTTATTTTTTGCAGATGTTCCCTATTAAACTTCTTGTATTCTTACATCTCTAACCTAGTGTCTGCTTCCCAGAGGACACAAATGACACAATCACTAGTCGTGATGTAAGCACATTTTAGAGGGAGTTTATGTATGTGTTTCTTTTACCCCTACCCCTGTCATCCCCTCCTCAAAAAAAACATACATATCTATGACCTGCCAAAGTGTTTATGGAAAGAAAAATAGTGAAAAAAAAGTTTTTTCACACAAATGGGTAAGTGCTTTCACTCATCCCAGAATTCTTCACTTTTGACAGGCCAGATAGTTCACAAAGTAAAAACCTCCAGAGAGCCTAGAGTCTGGGTAAACAAAGGTAATGTATGGAAGACAGCAATTTCTTGACATGGACTCTTTGCGTACAGTGCCATGCTGTTTTTGCTATGTACTTGCACAGACTTCCAACAAAATTGCAAGGGATTTCACGAACTAGCTCATCATTTTCTGCCAGGACAAGTTCTTGTTCTTTTTTGTCACATTAGGTGAACATGACCAACAGCTGCAAACTCTACTACAATATCTGTAGAATGGTCAGTTGGATACAAAAATCAGAACAATTAAATTTGAAATTGGATCAGAAAAGTGAAATTTTTGAGTCATATTATCTTGTCTAATGGGTTGTAGATGATTTCCCAAATAGTGTCTTCAACTACAAATGGGACCCTCCCACATATATGAGTCCAAACGTTATCTACTCTTCTCCTGCCCCTATTGTTCTTTGTGAATAAAATCATCCCTCATATTCTTATTCAAAAAAGGTTTCCAATTCAAAGAAGAAGAAAAAAAGGCGAGGGATTTCTAATTCTAAAGGACCCTGGATACTCGTGACAACTATTGACCCTTAATTTCCCTAGGTCTGAAGGAATAAAAGGAGGGTGCACTTGCCAAAACATAAAAGGAGATGGTAGCCATATGGAGAGGGCTGGCTGACAGCAATTGTTATCTTCAGTATAGGGGCAAAACAAACCCTTGGCAAGTTATCAGGGAAGTAGTGGAGAAATAACTACTCTGTCCTCACTCTGCTCCAACCCCTCCCTCTGATGTCCTGGAAATGCCTCCCACTGGCCCAAAACTGACTTGAAACCTTACTGAGAGGGGGCCCATTGAAGCAACCCCTGCAGATCAGATCAGGGTGGAGAAATGGGAAGTGTGTGTATAGGAAGGGGGGAGGGCAATGGAAAACATTAAGCAGAGACAACTCGATAGGAGTTGAAAATACATGTAAGAACTCCCCGGAAAGCCTTGCTTACTTTGATAATTTGATAGAAGCTATGAAACCTTAGAAATAACAACAACAAAAAGCAGAAATAAATATAAATGTTTGATTTTTGCATGATATTTCAAGGGAATTTTATCTCCTGTGGCTTCTCCATAGTGTGTGTAGGAGTTCCATGGTTCCAAGTTAAGAACCCCCTACTCTGGAGAGCATTATGTAATAATGCAGGTCATCCTGTAATAGCTCTCCCCCACCCCCTACCCCCTGCACTGTATTTCTAGCAACTTAGATATCCCGGAGTAAAGCTGACACCTTTGGCCAACCATAAGTGACCCAACCAGACCTGTTATTTTCTCAGATCTGCTGAATCTGAGCTGTAGTTTGGAATCTGAGTTAGGAGAGCTCTGAAGGAGAAGCAGACAGAAAATATGGGATTGGCTATGTGATACTGGGTTGCCTAGCAACACTGGCTGCAAGGCTCTCTTTCCTGAGCCTCTGGGTAGAGAGAACTGGTTTATAAGGTTTGTGAGAGAGAGGTGGGGGTGGGGAAGCAGAGAGACAGAGAGTGAACTGCTGAGACAAAGACAGGCAAAGGAGAGTGTTTGTTACTAAACAAAGACATAAAATAAATGAGAGAGAAGGAGAGTAAGTTTAGGGGAAAGGTGAAATGGAGAGAGGTTGAGAGAGTGGGCAGTGAGATGAACTCACTTGAAGAAAAGAGAAAAAAGAAAGGGATAAAACCAAGGATAAGAGGAGAACTGTCCAAAACAGGTAGTGAGCGGCTGATGGAGCAGGAGCAATTCCTCTTTGCCAGGCCCCCTCACTGATGGCTGCTGTGTAACTTTTACTTCACAATACATTACCCAGTCTTTCTTTTCTAATTATTTTTTTTCTCATGGGTCAAATACTCAGTTGCAGCCACAGCACCGGGAATTACTTATTAAACACTACTGTGACCACAGTATTACTCAGGCCAATAAAGATCCTTTTATCATAACCCCAATGATGATTCATTCTCTGAGCTCAGCTCTTCACAGTTTACCAAGTGCTTTCAAAACTGTCACCTCATGGGAACCTTACTGCAGCTTTGTTAGGCAATGCACAGATTGGTTTTCCTTCAACTATGCACATGAAGAAACCAAGGCCCTGAGAGGAGGAGGAGTTGTCCAGGAGCCTACATTTAGTAAGGTTAGATCCAGGACTCCATACCTGTGACCCTCACTCCCAGTTCTGGGGCTAGGGCTGAAATGCTGCTCTGTTGGGACTTTCCAATTACACACTAAGTGTGGTGTCTGATGCTCTTCACCACCTACTGAGATGGGAGCTGAAGAGCTGTGGTAAAGTCTCAAGCCAGTAGGGGCTTTATTCTTTCATCTTCTTTCCCCCTAATGTGCAAACATGTCCATCTGTGCTTCCAAGAACAAAGCTGAATTGGCCTATTTGTGCAGCCGGCATCCTACAATCCCTTGAGATATCCCTGGGCACCCATCCTCTCAGGAAAACCTTGCCTCTCATTTTCAGATCAATCACTAATGGTTGCAAAAGACCTCCTGGGCATGAGGATGGGAGACAGGAGTAATTTGTGACTGGAGTCACAGGCTCTGAAAGATCACACAGAACATGAGAGCTAGCAATTGTGTGCTGTGGAGCAGTTGAGTAGTTCTCATCCCCTCCCATACTCTCCAATATCTGAAGATTGGAATGGACCAAAAACAATCTCAAGTCCTCTGTTTGGCACTGAACTTCTCTTCTGCTACAGTCTCCCTCTTGTCTGATTTATCCTGTACCCACTGACAGATTAAATATCCAAAAGTGTCACTCACCTGCTCAGTGACCTTCAATCTTTTCTCCATTCATTATGGTATTAGTTTCATTACCTGACAGGACTTACTTAATATTGTCCAAAACTTCCTTTTCAGTGTCCTATCTGCCTATTCCTAGAGTCCAAGTTCCTGAAAAACTAGGCTACTTGTTGTGTCTCACACATACCCAATACCTCACATCCATGCACTAGCACAACCTATCTCCTGTGCCTGGAATCCCTTCCCTGTTCCAATAAGACAGTATTTCCCAGCAGCATCTCTACATTGTCCTGGTGTGGAATTAGCCCCTGGTCATTTGCAAAAGGTGAAAGCATTCGCACTAGACGCTACAAAGTTGGAGAGCAAGAAAAGGTTTTATTAAAGGTCGGGCAGAGAGAATGCCCATGGCAGTGTCTAAAGATGATGGCTGCCACAGGTAGTAAGGAAAGAAACACCAGCAGCGGTGGTCGGGGGGTGGTGTCACTGGGGCAGGGTCTGATAGGGACAACTGCACCTAATTTCAGGTTAGCTTTTTCTTGTATAGAAAAAGGGGAGTCGGTCAGACAGGTTTGAGAGCTGACATCGCTTTCTGGGGTCTGGTCTGTTTGAAGACAATGTTATTTCCGGACTCCAGGCTTAGACTCGGCCACTGTGGCCTGGAACTTTATGCATCACTAATAAATACTATAAGAGAGTTGTAAATTGGAGTCCGATGTTCGGGCACCTGAGGATTAAGAAATTGCTCCTTTCAGGTTAGGATTCTGTTAATTAAATGGATTCCCAAGGTATCGGGAGCCTTGAGAAAGGGAACAAAACAGAGTTCTTAAGTTAATCAGTGAGGGGAGAAACAAGAAACAGCTGAATATCAGGGTGGATCAAACTGCAAACTAGCTAAGTTTAAATTAACTACAGGTGGCTAGATAGCGAGCTATGCAGAGAGTTAAACTGCAGACGTGTTGCGTCCTGCGCAACAAAGGCTGTAGGGAGGCGAGAAGGGGTGGTTTTGGGTTAAGCTATAATAAAGAGACAGAGACTCAATACAGTTAAATTACAGAGGACCAGGGGACTCGCAGTCTTAAGAGACTGGAGCCCTGAATTGGGTCGACTGTTGGTATTTATTGATTACAGACAAAGAAGTTACATGATTTAAGGATTTAAGGCAGGGTCTGTGGAACTCTTTACACCACATAGAAAAAATGATTTCAAAATCCAATGATTTGTCTCAAAACAGCCCAGGCATCCAGTCCCTTGATAACTAAGGTGTGGTATGTACCTCCCTGGGGTGGGGAAAGTCTCTCGAGGTAAAACAATGCCTTGAGCTGAGCAGAAAGAACTTGATCTTATCGCTCTAATGGTCCTCTCTCACAATTAGGTGAGAGGGAGAGGCAAGAGTCAGCAGCAGCTTTTCTCAAGCAGGGGGAAGGAATGACAAAGCCTCTTCCCATCAATCTTCATACAGCTCATGGGGGGTATCAACAGGGTCCCGTCTGGCTTAGGTTGTTTCTGCCGTGAGAAATCTTACCCGTCTTTGACTGCAAACCCTTCATCTGCAGACCAAGCGGAGAGACACAAGGTGTAACAAACTCAATCCCAGAGAGGCACAGTTCCACAAATCCTTCCTTTCCTAGGGACAGGCATGGGGGGAAAGACGTCTAGGCTGTTGTGTGACCACACCGACAACTAAGTCTAACTGCATTATTGATTTACTGAATTTCACCCTTACACACATACGAGGCCTGAAAATTAAGTTTGAGAACATCTTGCAAAGACGTTGCTAACCTATTCTGATATCAGAGGGATTATTCATTATGAATTTGTACCAACTGGACAAACAATTAACCAAGTTTACTATTTGGAAGTGCTGAAAAGGCTGTGTGAAAAAGACAAAACGACCTGAACTTTTCGCCAATTGTCACGCAGGGTGTCATGCGAGGTCTCTAGTCCAGCTCCCCGCACAAGAACGCAGGACATGGTGAGGCCAAAAAGGAATCCCAACAGAGCCATGGAAAGGGGGTTCAAACCACTGTAGACTCACTGCCGACTGGGTTGGAGATACAGGAAGCAGGCTCCACATGATGCGCAATCCACCGTCTGCTTTTCTGCCAACCAACCAACCAACCCCACTTGCCAGCTGCAATCTGCTGTGCTAACTGCAATCCACTCTTGCTAGCTCAGCCACCATCTTCTTGCTAGCCCCCGTTTGCTGCTAGCGTAGCCACGGCAGTTATATTAGTGGCCAAAGGCTCACTGGTTACAGCTGACGGCCAACTAGCCACAGCTGATGGTCATTCAATCACAGTTGATGGCCATTTACTACCCGAGTGAGCACCTTTACACATGAGGGCGAGAGCCTGGAAACTGCATTCCTGGCTCTGTCTCCACACCAACAATTCATGGCTCTTGCATCATGACAATGCACCAGCTCACACGGCACTATCTGTGAGGGAGTTTTTAGCCAGTAAACAAATAACTGTATTGGAACACCCTCCCCACTCACCTGTTCTGGTCCCCAATGACTTTTTTCTTTACCTGAAGTTAAAGGAAATATTGAAAGGAAGATGTTTTGATGACATTCAGGACATTAAGGGTAATACGATGACAGCTCTGGTGGACATTTCAGAAAAAGAATTCCAAAGTTGCTTTGAAGGGTGGACTAGGTGCTGTCAGTGCATAGCTTCCAAAGTGGAGTACTTCGAAGGTGACCATAGTGATATTCAACAATGAAGTATGTAGCACATTTTCTAGGATGAGTTCGTGGATATAATTGTCAGACCTTGTAGCACTTGGCTTTGCAATGGGGCAAATTGGCTAAGCTAAGCAACATTTCCCAGAAATCCCTTTTCTGTAGATTAGAGTGGGCCACAAGAGAGATTGCTGTGGGAGATTTGCAGGACAGAAGGGAAGCAGCAGCCATTTTTAAGCTCATAAACATGGGCACTTATCTGCTGTCTCATCTTGTTGGTGTAAGGCAGCAGTCAGGACTGCAGGTACTCTATCTTCCTCTGCATCCTATTTCAGCTCCTCTGACTTCTGGACCAGTACGAGTTTAGTTCAATGACAAAGGGCCCCAACTTCTCCAGGATATTCACAACATCAAAGTCAGAGGCAGCAAGAATGGACACAGTTCCAGTTCATCCTTGTGAGCTCTAGCACATGGGTTCCATCCTTGTTCGTGCTTGCCCCCACCTTGCATTCATATTACCTTCCCTGATGCCTGACTTGAGGGCTTTAAGGTGAGATGCAAAGATAACAGCTCTACAGACTGTTTAACCCATCCCTGCAACTGTCAAATCCCTGTGACACATCCATGTATAAAACAAATCTCTGTAGTTCTGCTTCTCTGATAGAACTTGAATGTGAGCTTTTTGAGGGCACATACAGAGCCTCTGACAATTTTTACAGCTTTCAATTTCATTATCAAAACCAGGGCCACCATATGTAGTCATGCACTGACCAGAATTACTTTCATCATCGTTGTATTCAAGTTTTTTTTGGGGGGCGGGATTCTTAATACTTTATTCACTATTATCATCATCATCATCTTTGTTCTTTTAATTTTTTTATTTTTCAACTATAGTTGACATTTAATATTTTATATTAGTTTCAGATGTACATTGTAGTCATTAGACATTCAAGTTTTGATGAGAGTGCTGCCCTTGCCTGGAGTTGAACAACATGGCAGGCAGGGTCACCACAGACATTTGTAGTGGACTGCACAAAGATTCTTGTTCTCATTGCTCTGATGAGAAAATGTGAGGGGGAAAGGGAAGATTACTTCATTTGAGTGATGAAGTAACTTGCTTGATGTCACTCTATGAATAGGAGGCAGAATCACTGGCTACACATCTAATGCAATACACCCTGTTATTTTTCAAACAAAGGATCTAACCCCTTTTTTCCGACCTATCAGGATAAAGCATAGGCGATGTCCCTTGTTCTCCTATTTTCCCATCTATTATTTCCTTTTGCCTTCAAAGTCAGTACGAGTGGTGTGACAATAATGTTTGCCTTACCACCGGAAACACCCATTCCATAAGGAATTGGCAAATGCCCTTTCCATGTCAAGAACATGCTGGGAACAAAAATGGTGAGAGCCATCCTAATTGAAGCCATGTCTATGTGATGGCACATGACCCAGACAAGGGTTTATCAGAGCTGTTTCCTGAGATATGAGTCTTTTAGAGATTGTTATCTTTCCACTTGAATTCTGAAATTGTTCCATGGAAATCTTGTCTACGTAGAGGAATCCAATCCATAATAGGAAAGAATAAGGCCTAAGAATAAAACAAAATTGAAAAATCAAAGGAGGGGCCGGGCCAGTGGCTCAGGTGGTTGGAGTGCCATGCTCCTAACACCTAGGTCACATGTTGGATTCCCACATGGGCCAGTGAGCTGCGCCCTCTAAAGCTAAGACTGTGAACAATGGCTCTCCCTGGAGCTGGGCTGCCGTGAGCAGCTGGAAGTTGGCATGAGCTGCCGTGGGCTGCTGAGTGCTGCCATGGGCTGCTGAGTGTTGCCTCGGGCTGCTGTGTGCTGCCACAGGCTGCCATGTGCCACCATGAGTAGCCAACAGCCTGCGAGGGCTACAGTGAGCTGCTATGAGGGGCCAACCGATGACTCAGCCGGGGGCAGCGCAAGGTTCTTAATACCATCATGGGCCAGGGAGCTGTGTCCTACACAACTAGACTGAGAAACAATGGCTTGAACCAGAGTGTGTGTGTGGGGGGAGGCAGAAAAAAGGGGGGGGGAAAGGAAAAGAAAAATGAAAGGAGAGAGAAGAAACATGAGATAATCATTTGAACCATTGGATGTACTCTTGGAATTCCCAGTTATGTAAGCTACTAATTTCTTTTGGTCTTAGGTCAATTTGAGAGGTGTTTCTGTCACTTGTAACTAAAAATCCTTGACTATTAGACAGATTGCTACTAAAAACTGAGTTTTGAGTTAAAAGCCTAAAAATACTGCTAAGTGACGTGCTTAAAGTCTGCAGAACAAGTTTTAGCTTCAGTCTATGAGATGTGCAAGTCACTTCTCTTCTCTGGGTGTAAGTTTTCCTACCAGTATAAAGAAACGTGATATGTGGTATATAAACCCAAAACAACAAAAGAACAAGACAAACAAATGAGAAACAAAAACTCATAGACACAGACCATAGTTTAGTGGTTACCAGAGGGTCAGGGGGTTGGGGGGTGGGAGATGAGGGTAAAGGGGATCAAATATACGGTGATGGAAGGAGAACTGACTCTGGGTGATGAACACACAATGGGATTTATAGATGATGTAATACAGAATTGTACACCTGAAATCTATGTAATTTTACTAACAATTGTCACCCCAATAAATTTAAAAAAAGAAACAATTTGCTGATCTTTCTTTTTTTTTTAAGGTTTATTGGGGTGACGATTGTTAGTAAAGCTACATCGATTTCAGGTACACAGTTCTGTAATACATCATCTATATGTCACATTATGTATTCACCACACAGAGTCAGTTCCCTTTCCATCACCATATATTAGATCCCCTTTATCCGTATCTACCACCCCCCTTACCCTTTGGTGACTACTAAACTATTGTTTGTATCTATGAGTTTCTGTTTCTTCATTTGTTTGTCTCGTTCTTTTGTTGTTTTCAGTTTTATATACCACGTATCAGTGAAATCATATGGTTCTCGACTTTTTTTGTCTGACTTATTTTGCTCAGCATAATAATCTCAAGACCCATCCATGTTGTCACAAATGGTATTATTTCATCTTTTCTTATAGCCAAATAGTATTCCATTGTATATATATACCACAACTTCTTTATACATTCATCTATCGAAGGACACTTTGACCACCATAAATAAAGCTGCAATGAACATTGGAGCACATATATCTTTACGGATAAATGTTTTCAGATTTTTTGGCTAAATGCCCAGGAGAGGGATTGCTGGATCATATGGTAATTCTATTCTTAATTTTTTGAGGAATCTCCACACTGCCTTCCATAGCGGCTATACCAATCTGCATCCCCTCCCACACTGTATGAGGGTTCCTTTTTCTTCACAGCCTCTCCAACACTTGTTACTATTTGTCTTGTTGATGATAGCCATTCTGACTGGGGTGAGGTGATATTTGCATGTCTCTGATGGTTAGCGATGTTGAACTTTTTTTATGTGTCTATTTGCCATTTGTATGTCTTCTTTAGAGAAATGTCTCTTCAGGCGCTCTGCCCATTTTTAAACTGGATTATTGCATTTGTGGGGTTTTTTGTTTGTTTTTGAGTTGTATGAGTTCCTTATATATTTTGGATATTAGCCCCTTATCAGAGGCGTTGTTTGAAAAAAATCTCCCATTCGGTTGGTTGCCTCTAATTTGTCAATAGTTTCTTTTGCTGTGCAGAAGCTTTTTAATTTGATATAATCCATTCATTCATTATAGTTTTTACTTCCCTTGCCTTTGGAGTCAAATTCATAAAATTCTCTTTGAACCCAAGGTCTATAAGTTTGGTAACTATGTTTCCTTCTATGCATTTTATTGTTTCAGGTCTTATGTTTAGGTCTTTGATCCATTTTGAATTAATTTTGGACACAGTGACAGATAGCAGTCTAGTTTTATTCTTTTGCATGTGGCTTTCTAATTCTCCCAGCACCATTTATTGGAGAGTCTGCCTTTTCTCCATTGTATGTGTTTGGCTGCTTATAAAGAAACAATTTTACCAGATGATTTCTAAGGGGATTTCCAGCTCTAACAATTGGAATAACAGTATACCTGGTTCTTTCTGGAATTTTTTACCTCTGGCACAACAAATAGAATTGAGTTGGGGATAGGAGAGAAGGACTGTAGCCTCACCTCTGCCTCTGTTTACTGGGGGATATTTGTCAAGACTGTTCCCCTTTATGGTTCCCACTTCCCCTCCCACATCGATGTGCAGAAGTTAGACTTGTTTCCCTGATGGATTTGCTATACCTCTAACATAACAGGCTTCTATGTGTCTCTCAGAGCTCGTCCCTAAAACAGGTCAGGAACATTTCTTGCATTTCTTGTTTCTCTGGATGTTTGTGGGTTTTTCTATTGTCACAGGTATAAAATGTGTTCTTAGTGAGTCCTTTGTGCTTTGAAGACTTTGTGCTGCTTCTAGGGAACAGTCTGTCTTGCTCCCCTCTGGCTCTCTCAAGAAAGGCTAAGATGTTTTGATATTTTCTTTGGTTATGGCTCAGTCTTCAGAAGGAATTTGATTAAAATTTCATTTTATTCCACTATTTGGAGGGAGACCACAGGGAGAAAAAACGGGGTTAGTGTGGGTGCCAGAGTTAGAAAAAGCTTTCTGTACCAGTTGGAGATATTCTAATGATACTAATGTTAGAAATGAAGAATAGCTTTTACTGTCAGTTCCTTGTTTTCAGATGCTATGACTTCAAGGAATTCAAATGAGTATGCATTTTAGAAGTCTAAAAGAGCAGAATATTCAGACAATGGAGTTTTGTTAAACATGCCATTATCAAGTCCTGTCAGTCACATCATATGGTAGGATCAGTTTTGAGGGATGGAATTTATATTTCTCAGAAGTCCAAGTAATGGATTGTGTATGTTTATTGAGAATATAAGGAACCATTAATTACTCACCAAATCCATGAAGGAAATGAGCTTAGGAAGCAGGGATGATGTCATAAATTGGCAGCGTGAGGTGAGCCTCTTGATCTCCCCTGGAATTTACAACAAATTGAACAACTATAACACCACAAAGGATGCTCTGCTCAGCAGACAGCCAAGACTAAGAGGCACACTACTGAAATCATCTAAAGATGAGCAAATTATGGAAGCAGGGGAGAAGGGAAGGGAGAAGTGTGGAGATGAGGCCGCTCTGGCGCAGGACGCAGACTTAGCTCAGGGCTTCGCTTCGAGCTCCCTGCATTCCAGAACTACCACAGCTGCAGGAGAGGGAAGAACTCGGACTGCTAGGGCTCCACTTATGGTCCACAGGGCTGAGGGGACAATATATAATACGGCTGAACCCAACGCTCACGGCAGAGACCTTGGAGCAACGACTGAGGGAAGAAGGCTGAAAACGGAGGTTTAAGCCCTCACTGCCGAGCAGAGAATGAAACCTTAGGCACCTGAGCCTAGCCACCCCCTGCCTACCCTCCCAGAGCTTGCCCCGCCCCCACGTTCCCAGGGCTAGAAGCAGAAAACTAGTAGTGTCAGATCAAAACAACAGAATATGTGCAGTTCTGAGAACTGTGATATGCAGACACAGACTCGCAGCCCAACTAGTTCCCGCAAAGGACAAGGAGCAGTGCAAACAGAACTGGTTGTGGCGGTGGTCACCTCTCACAACCCATTGCTCTGGGTCACCACCACACCCCTGTCTCCACCTAACTGAACGGATACCTGCAGGAGTAAACAGAGCTGCGGAAACACACAGGCTATGAATCTGGTGCAAAAAGAGCTTTGGAATTTCAGAAGCTTTCCACATTCCCCCATGGAGGTAGCACCCTGTGTCCCAGGCGAACTGTTCACAGAGGAGAAGTCCACCTTCCAACGAATCTCCCCATTGTGTGAGAAGTTGGAATAGTGCAGAGAAAATGTAAAACTACAGAGTGACAGACAATAAAAGGCTGAAGTTGAAAGGAAAATAAAACAGTCTACCAACACCTACCGGAAAACAAAAGAACGACCTCTTTCTATAAACCTGTTGAAGAATACACTCCTGTAGATGTCCAGGAAGAAAAACATAAGTCATTAATAGCCATGAATAACCAACGTAACAATATAGCTCAGAAAGAAAAAGAAAAGTCTCTGGAAAATGAACTTAAACGCATGGAAATATGTGACTTAAATGACAGAGAATTCAAGACTGTAGTTCTAAAAAACTCAACAAGATGCAAGAAAACACAAACAGGCAGGTTAACAAAGAAAGAAACACAATCAAAGAACAACATGAACATTTTACCAAAGAGATTGAAATTTGAAAAAAGAACCAAATAGAATTTCTGGAGACTAAGATCTCAATTAAAGAAATGAAGAATGAGAAAAAATGGCGGCGTGAGGTGAGCCTCTGTAAAGCTCCCCTGGAATTTACAACGAATCGAACAACAAAAACTCCACAAAGGACTCCCTGCACAGCAGACAGGCAAGACGAAGAGGCCCACTACCGAAATCACCTACAGGTGGGAGATTCGCACGAGCGGGGGGGGGGGGGAAGGAGGGAAGGGAGAAGTGCGGAGATGGAGCCGCGTGGGCGAGGGACGCAGACCTGGCTCAGTGCACCGAGTTCGCTGCTTCCCGGAACTACCGCAGCTGCGGGAGAGGAAAGAACTCGGACTGCTAGGGCTCCGCTTATGGCCCACAGGGCTGAGGGGGCAGCATATAACATGGCTGAACCCAACGCTCACGGCAGAGACCTCGGAGAAAAGACTGAGGGAAAAAGGCTGAAAACGGTGGTTTACCCCTCACTGCCGAGCAGAGAACGGAAGCCTTAGGCACTGAGACTAGCCGCCCCTCCTTGCCCTCCCTGAGCTCACCCCGCCCCCACCTGCCCAGTGCTAGATACAGAACAGTAGCAGTGTCAGATCAAAAAAATAGAATATTTGCTGTTCTGAGAACTGTGGACTGCAGACACAAATTCGCAGCCCAACTAGTTCCGGCAAAGGGGAGGGAGCTGTGGAAACAGGACCGTCTGTGGTGGTGGTCGCCACCATTGCTCTGGGCCACCTCTCACAACTCACCCCGCCCCTGACCCCACCTATCTGGGCAGATCCCTGCAGGAGTAAACAGAACTGCTGAAACATACGGGCTCTGAATCTAGAGCTGGAAGAGCTTTGGAATATCTAAAGCTCTCCGCATACCCACTGGGACACTGAGCCCTGTGACCTAGACGTACTATTAACAGAGGAGAAGCCCGTCTCCCAGGGAATCCCCCCATTGTGTGAGAAGCTGGAATAGTGCAGAGAAAACATAGCACTTAGCACTACCATGTGGGAGAAAAAAAATAAGCTGCAGTCAGAGAAAAAATAAAACATTCTACCAACAACTACTGGAAAACAAAAGAAAGACCGCTTCCTATCAACTTGTTGCAGAAGCCACTCCTGTAGATGTCTAGGAAGAGAAATAGTAAACCGGTAATTGCCATGAATAACCAAGGCAACAAGATAGTTCAGAAAGAAAGTGAAAAATCTCCAGAAAAGGCACTTAAATATACAGAAATATGTGACTTAAATGACAGAGAATTCAAGATTGCAGTTCTGAAAAAACTCAACGAGATGCAAGAAAACACAGATAGGCAGTTTAATGAACTCAGAAACACAATCAAAGAACAGCATGAACATTTTACGAAAGAGATTCAAATTTTATAAAAGAACCAAATAGATTTTCTGGAGATTAAGAACTCAATAGAAGAAATTAAGAATGAAATAACCAGCTTAGGTAGTAGAGTTGACCAGATGGAGGAAAGAATCAGTGACATCGAAGATAGAAACCTGGAAATTACACAGATGGAAGAAGAAAGATACTTGAGACTTAAAAGAAATGAAAGACTTCTACAAGAACTTTCTGACTTCATCAGAAAGAGCAATATAAGAATAATGGGCATACCAGAAGGAGAAGAAATAGAGAAGGGAACAGAGAATATATTCAAACAAATTGTCGATGAGAACTTCCCAAACTTGTGGACAGAACTGGACCCTCGAATCCAAGAAGCAAACAGAACACCTAATTACCTCAATCCCAGCAGGCCTTCTCCAAGTCACATTGTATTGAAGCTGTCTAAAATCAACGACAAAGAAAGAATCCTCAAGGCAGCCAGGGAAAAGAAGACGGTAACTTACAAAGGAAAGCCCATTAGATTATCATCAGATTTTTCAGCAGAAACTCTACAAGCCAGGAGGGAGTAGAACCAAATATTCAAACTATTGAAAGAGAGAAATTATGAGCCAAGAATAATATATCCAGCAAAGATATCCTTTAGATATGAAGGAGGAATGAAGACCTTTCCAGACATACAGAAGCTGAGGGAATTTTCTAATACACGACCTGCACTACAAGAAATACTAAAGGAAGCTATTCGACTACCATCTACAGGGACAATTTGTGGCAACCAAAACTCAAAACAGGGGAGAGTAAAGCCTGAACTGGAATACGGGAATGGAGAAAGTAAGCGTGCTGAAGAAAACGAAATACTCTAAATATCAAACTTTCTTTTACATAAACTTAAGAGTAACCACTCAAAACAAAAAAAAATTCCAGAACTGAAATATATACTGTAATAAAAGAAGAACCAGAGGGAAACATCATAGACTACCACCACACAGAAATAATAGACAACAACAAAAAGGCAACGAAACAATGGAGACACAGCCTTACCAGAAAACTAAAGATAGAATGACAGGAAATCCTCACATATCAATAATCACCCTAAATGTAAATGGACTGAACTCACCAATGAAAAAGCACAGACTAGCACATTGGATCAAAAACCTAAACCCAACCATATGCTATCTGCAAGAGACCCATCTCAGCCACAAGGACAAGCATAGACTCAAAGTGAAAGACTGGAAATTGACACTCCAAGCAAATGGTACCCATAGAAAATCATGTGTAGCCATAATTATGTCAGAAGAAACAGACTTTAGGGCATAAAAGATAACAAGAGATAAAGACGGACATTTCAAAAGGTAAAGGGCACTATACAACAAGAAGACATAACAGTCATCAATATTTATGCCCCCAATCAGGGAGCACTGAAATATACCAAGCAAGTAGTAACAGAACTAACATGCAACTCAACAACAAAAAAACAAACAACCCAATTGAAAAATGGGCAGAGGACTTGAAGAGACATTTCTCCAAGGAGGACATACAAATGGCAAATAGACATATGAAAAAATGCTCAGTATCACTAATCATCATATAAATGCAAATAAAAACCACAATGAGATATCACCTCACCCCAGTTATAATGACTATCATCAACAAGACAAGTAGTAACAAGTGTTGGAGAGGATGTGGAGATAAATGAACCCTCATACAGTGTTAGTGGGAATGCAGACTGGTGCAGCCACTATGGAAGGCAGTGTGGAGGCTCTTCAAAAAAACGTAAGAATAGAATTACCATATGACCCAGCAATCCCTCTCCTGGGTATCTACCCCAAAAATCTGAAAACATTTATACATAAAGACATGTGATCTCAAATGTTCATTGCAGCTTTATTCAAGGTAGCCAAGACATGGAAACAACCAGAATGTCCTTCAATAGATGAATGGTAAAGAAGTTGTGGTATATATACACAATAGAAAACTATTCTGCCGTAAGAAAAGATGATTAGTACCATTTGTGACAACATGGATGGATCTTGAGATTATTACACTGAGCGAAATAAGTCAGACAGAAAAAGCAGAGAACCATATGACTTCACTGATATGTGGTATATAAAACTAAAAACAGCAAAAGAACAAGACAAATGAAGAAACAAAAACTACTATACATAGACAATAGCTTAGGGGTTATCAGAGGGTAAGGGGGGAGGGGGGCTCTAGAAGAGGGTAAACGGGGTCTAATGTGTGGTGATGGAAAGGGAAGTGACTCTGGGTGGTGAACATACAATGTGAGACATAGATAATGTATTACACAATTGTATACCTGAAATCTATGTAACTTTACTAACAATTGTCACCCCAATAAACTTTAATTTAAAAAAAAGAAAATGAGCTTAAAACTATTCTAAGAGGTACCTAAAAGTTTGTTCTTCACTCTCCCTCACCCAATTAGTTATTTACTCTGGTGCCCCTCCTCCCCATTTTTTCTTTCCTGTTTTTAGACCCTATTACTTTCTTACAAATTTTCAACTATTTTATTTATACAGAAGATAATATAGCATATGTGTAATATATATAACATAATAACATAGAAACCTGTATACCCACAACCAAGTTGAGAACTAGTACATGGTGAATGCCTTTGAAGCCCACCTGTGCCCTCCCTGATTCATCCCCTCATTCTTTCCCAGAGGTAACAACTATCTTGAATTTTGATAATAATTCACATATTGTCCTTATATAGTCATTGCACTAGTATTTTTTTTTATATGATGCTATATTTTTGGAACATATAAATAATTTTTTTGCTTCCTTGTTTTTTTCTCCACTCCCCAAATTTTGTTTTCATGAGCTTTATCCATGTTGATGTGCGCAGCTACAGGAATCAATTTTTACTGCTGTATAGTTATCAATCATGTAAGAATTCCACAGTGTACCTATTTTCCTATTGATGAACATGTGGATAGTTTTCAGTTTTATGCTTTTGCAAATTATGATACTATAAACGTTCTCATATGAAAATCTGTTTGATGTGAAGATGGTCTAACAGGATTCTCCTTGTTTGCAATTGACCCTACCTTTTAGAACACACACACACACACACACACACACACACAGAGACGCAGACACAATATGAGAGAGTCTGCTTTCATTTGTGACAGCAGACCCATTCCAGAAATTTTTCACTTGACAAATTATCTGTGATCGATATAAGTTACTCTCAGATCTTAGCATACATAAAATTTACTTAAAAAGAAGACTGCTGAATGGCAGAATCTTTGGAACCACCCTAGTAGAGGATCCAGCAGGTGGAAGAAAACATTCATTTTTTAAAATTACTAGGTTCAGGTATATACAGCAATGTAGTAGTTAGACATTTACACCCCTCACAAAGTGATAACCTCCTCAATCTACTACCCCTTTTACATCCTATATAGCTGTCACAATTCCACTGACTATATGACTATATTCCTTATGTTGTATTCCACGTCTGTGACTAAAATAATATTGAATATCAACTATAATTAAATATATATATATTTAATTATAGTTGATATTCAATATTATTTTACTTCAGCTTCAGATATATAGCATACTGGTCAGGCATATACACAGTCTATGAAGTAGTCTCCAGTGTGCATCTGGCACCCTACATAATCTTTACAGCATTATTGATTATATTCCCCAAACTCGATTTCATATCCCCATGGCTATATTGTGACTACTAATCTGTACTTTCTAATCCCTTTGCCTTCTCCTCCATTCCCACCACCCCTCACATCTAGCAACCATGTTTTTTTTCCCTGTGTCTCTGAGTCTATTTCTGTTTTGTTCATTTATTCTGTTCTTCAGATTCCACATATAAGTGAGATCTATAGTATTTCTCTTTCTCCATCTGACTTATTTCACATAATATTCTCAAGGTCCATCCATGTCATTGCAAATGGTAAGATTTCATTCTTCTTTTTTATTTATTTATTTATTTATTTATTTATTTTATTATTATTATTATTATTATTTATTGGGGTGATAATGCAAAGGCAAGGGAAGTAAAAGCTAAAATAAACGAATGTGACTACATGAAACTTAAAAGCTTCTGCACAGCAAAATAAACCATCGACAAAATAAAGAGGCCACCAACTGAATGGGAGAAGATTTTTGCAAACAGTGCCTCTGATAAGGGGCTAATATCCAAAATATACAAGGAACTCATGAGACTCAACAACAAAAAAAACAAACAACCCAATTGAAAAATGGGCATACAAAAACTCATTCTTCTTTATGGCCGAATAATGCTCCTTTGTATAAATGTACCAGTTTCTTCATCCAATCATCTACCAATGGGTGTTTTGGTAGTTTCCGTGTCTTGGCTATTGTGAACAGCACTGCAATAAACATAAGGGTGCATACATTTTTTCAAATTAATGTTTTGGATTTCTTTGGGTAGATAACCAGGAGTGGAACTGCTGGGTTATAAGGTAGTTTCATTTTCAATTTTTTAAAGGAAACTCCATACTATATTCCATAGTGGCTGCACCAATCTGCAATCCCACCAACAGTGCACGAAGGTTCCCTTTTTTCCACATCCTCGCTTTGCTGTTTGTTGATTTATTGATGATAGCCATTCTGACCAAAGTGAGGTGATATCTCATTGTGGGTTTTTTTTTTAATTTATTTTTAAAATTTATTGGGGTGACAATTGTTAGTAAAATTACATAGATTTCAGGTGTACAATTCTGTATTACATCATCTATAAATCCCATTGTGTGTTCACCACCCAGAGTCAGTTCTCCTTCATTGTGGTTTTTATTTGCATTTCTGTAATGATTAGTGATGTTGAACATTTTTTCATATGTCTGTTGGCCATCTGTATGTCCTCTTTAGAGAAATGTCTCTTCATGTCCTCTGTCCATTTTTTAATTGGATTGCTTGGGGGGTTTTTTTGGTGTTGAGTTGTATGAGTTTTTAGTACATTTTGGATATTAACCCCTTATCAGATGTATCATTGGCAAATATCTTCTCCCATTCACTAGGATGCCTTGTTGTTTTATTGATGGCTTCCTTTTGCTGTGAAAAACTTTTTAGTGTGATGTAATCCCACATGTTGATTGATTGATTGATTGATTGATTGATTGATTTTTCTTACTTTGCCCGAGGGGATATATCAGTAAAATTTTAACAAGTTCCCCTGGAGATTCTATACATGTGATCCAGAGACATAGAAAACCAACATTGCAGTGCTTAGTAGTTCCTTTGGTTCTGTGGCTTAATAAATAAAAAACAGTGTCTGGTCAATTCAGTCCTAAACTGGATTTGACTTTGGCCATAGTTCCAAAGCACTTTGAAGTTCCCTATTCACTGCTGCCTTGGTTTCTGATTCTCTGTCTTTATGTTCTCTTCCCTCTCCAGAGCCCCCCACCCCCCTTTCTGATTACTACAGATTGGTCCTCTACTAGTCAGCTCTTTAGCCCTCATTGTAGAGTATTTTATCTCTCTTCCCTCTATACTCCCATCCCAGAATACGTAGTGCTGGGTTGAATACACAACAGAGGCTTGCAAAATGCGGTTTTGCCCCCTCAAATGATCTGAACCTCAAGAACGTGTTTTATTACTCCCCAGATGACCAGACAGAACCAAGCACATACTTCTGTATAAGAAAATCCCAAATAGGCTTCAGAGCAAGTCATGAACCAGCCTTCTATTAATAATTGGATGCCAGTGATGTAATGACACCCACTGCAGACACAGGGCTGGCTGTTCTTCACATTCATTGCATACTTTTATCTCACTATTGTAAGAATATTCTTCAGAAATTACCACCATTCTCAGGTGATTTAATTTTTCAGTCTTTGATGCTTCGCTTTGTAAAACTCCCTAAACATCTGAGCAGAGTTCAAAAATGCCCAGTCTCTTTGATTTTTTCATCCTCTTCCTGAATTCCTAGGTATTTTTTCCATTTGTATGGGTCACTACTTTTCCTATGGATCAACTGGGGAAAAAAGACAAGGTCTCTATCCCCATGGAACTTATATTTTAGTGGAGAGAGAAAGATGATGTCCAAAAAATTAAACAAGATGATTTTGAAGAGTGATGCATGCTCTGCAGAAAGTAAACACAGGATGTGAACACAGAGAGTGAAGTTGGGCGACTTTAGATTAGAAAGAGATGACTGGAGTGAAGTGAATAGTTGAGCTATCCATCTATCTGGAAGAATATTTCAAGTAGAGGGAACAGTAAACACTAAACCCTGAGGCAGGAGTGTCCTCGGTGTGCTTGAGGAACAGCAAGAAGGGAAGCAAAGCTTCAGGAAAGTGATACAGGCTAGAGTGCTAGAAGCCACTGGAGGGTTTTGAACAGAGAGGTTATAGGAACTTGTTTTCATTGAAAAAAGTGTTTGCTTTACCTTCTGTGCAGAGAGCAGGATCTGGAATGCTGTTACAGATAGCAGAAACCACTTTAACGCATTTAAGAATAAAGGGGAATGAGGTGCTTACAAAGGTGTTGAATGAGTCAGAAGAACAGCCTGTAGGTTGAATTTCTACAATTATTTCCCTGAATAATACCACAGAACTGGTGTAGTCCTGAGGGTGGAGAGTGAGGAAGCCATTGCCCTAATAGCTGACTCCAGGACTACTCTGACTCTGCTGAGATCATAACAAATTTTGGCTTGAAGACCACACTGCTTCATTCTCCATGTTTATAAACAAGGTAGATGTCCCATGCCTTGCCTTTTGATACCCACTAAACTAGTAAGTGTACCCTGGGGAATCTATTATTATTGCTGCTGAAGAAGCAAAAGTTTCCAAGATCATGTTTGCTAGCAGAAACCAGAAACCACAAAAGAAGAAGCGCAGACTACACTTCATTTCCTCTTCCAAATCTCATGCAGGTTTATCTGCTTAGCAGAAGCTACGTTATCTGTGTAATCTATGCCATAAGGGCAAAAGTTCAGAAAATATACACTAGCTTTCCAACCTGTATCATGAAGTAAGGCTTACTGTGAAGGAATGGAGTCAAGTGATCTAATCCATGATATTTGCCCCAGGATACAAAACTGGATGTGGGGACGCCAGTTAGGAGGCTACTTTAGTAATCCTGAGAGATGATGGTGGCTTGGACCGCAGTGAAAAAAAGCAAAGGTGTTGAAAAGTGGTTGGATTTATATTTTACTCAGAAAATCCAGCTTGCTTATAGATTGGGACAGGGTTGAGGAAAATATATAAAAGTATGAAGATTAATACTTCCTTCTACCCCTGCCCCAGCCACCCAATTTGCTTTACAAACCCTCAAGCCTGGTTTAGGAGCCCCTCTTATGTTTATCACAGTATCAAGCTGTATTAGAATCCCTTGGTTCACCATCTATGTTTCTACTAAACAATCATTTCCCCAGGGACGGAACATATGTCTGGCTATGCATGGCATATTGCCTGACACATGGTGTCTTACAATAAATGTTATAATAATGAATGAAAGAATACTAGGTCACCTTAAGTTTACCTGCTCAGTGGCCTAATGGATTTCTCTGTACTAAGGGGCCTTTATGACTCTGCTTATTGGCAGTGTTGCCAGATGGGGCTACATCTTCCAGCATGTATTATGAAATCATTTGGATTGTCAGAAACTGGAACCCAATTCCAAGTGAGGGGCATGAGATTGAGCCTTACTCAAGCCAACACACATTATGCTCAGCTAAATTTCCCTTGTGTTCTCTATGGGAGTGATTGCTCTAAGCAAACTTATCCCTCATTATGGGAAATCAGAAACATGAAGAAATCGGGCATTTTTTCCTGTGTTGCATTGTGAACCAGCCTGTATCCACATGAATATCTGAATTATAGCTGCTGACCAGAAGTTATAAATGCTGAAGCTACTGCTATAGAAACTGCTTGAGAGCGTAACTGAAAAATAAAGGAGAAACATTAATTAGCTCAATATGGATGAAGAGCTTTGAACAAGATTATATTTGAAACATTTAAATTCTGTGCTGACAATAAAACGCCAAGTCTAATCATTAGAAATTGTAAGGTAAGATAGCAAGGTGATTCCACGGAATTCAGGTGTTTGACACCCCTGCTGGGTAAGTTAGAAACTGTGCTTCAATTCTCCCAAAGAAAAACTACAATGAACAGATAGTTGTTTTGTAAATTGCCACTTCTAAATAAAGAGGGTATAGTAGAAGTTTAAAAATGAATTATTGTGATTTATTGAGCTTAGTAGTTTTTATATTCCATGGGGTTCTACACTTTTCCTGGAGTCTATGTAGGAAAGGGCCTTTTCTCACCTCCTGGATTCCAGGAGCTCCAGGCTGGGGCATATACATTTGGGACACATCCCAGGCGCTAGGTCCTCCTGGACGGTATTTTCCAACCCTTATGTACACCTGTCCCTGTCCTCAACCAGAGTCACACAGCTCATCTCAGGAACTATGGATAACGCCTGCCTGTTCCAGTGATCCACATATTTCCTTCTAGTCTGCTTCAGCGATCCATATATTTTCTTTTCACTTGTCCTATTGACTGACCAGAAAATGCCCATCTAACTCCAGAAGATCTTCTGTTTTTTTAACACTGTGTGCTCAACAATAGTTTTAGGTGTTTTCCACAAACTAACTCATTCAATCCTATAATGAAGTCCTATTATTATCTCACTCTAAAGATGAGGAAACGGAGGCACAAAGAACTTTGTTAACTTACTTAAGATCACACAGCTACTGTGTTTCCCCGAAAATAAGACCTAGCTGGACAATCAGTTCTAATGTGTCTTTTGGAGAAAAAAATTAACATAAGACCCGGTCTTATTTTATTATAATATAAGACCGGGTCTTATATAATATAATACAACATAACATAATGTGGGGACAGAGCCAGGAGTGCAGTTTCCAGGCTCTCGGACTCACGTGGAAAGGTGCTCACTCAGGTAGTAAATGGCCATCAACTGTGATTGGATGGCCATCAGCTGTGGCTAGTTGGCCATCAGCTGTAACCAGTGAGCCATTGGCCACTAATATAACTGCTGTGGCTATGTTAGCAGGAAAAAAATGGGGGCTAGCAAGAAGATAGTGGCTGAGATAGCAAGAGTGGATTGCAGAGAGTCGGTTGGTTGGCAGAAAAGCGGACAGCAGGTCGCACATCGTGTGAATCCAGCTTCCAGTGAGACTATAGTGGTATGACTCCCCTACCTATGGCTCCGTGGGTGTTCCTTTTTGGCCTCACCATATCCTGCATTCTTATGTGGGGAGCGGGAGCTGAGACCCCTCAGGCTGTCCCACACAACACAACACAACACAACACAACACAACACAACACAACACAACACAACACATAACAACATAACATAACATAACATAACATAACATAACATAACATAACATAACATAACATAACATAACTGTGGGGACAGAGCCCCAGAGAGCAGTTTCCAGGCTCTCGGCATCATGTGGATAGGTGCTGGCTCAGGTAGTAGATAGCTGTCAGCTATGGGTAGTTGGCTGTCAGCTATAACCATTGAGCCATTGGTCACTAATATAACTGCCGTGGCTATGTTGGGGAGTCGAGGAGAGTTGAGGAGAGTCGAGGAGAGTAGGTCAGTTGGCAGCAAAGCGGACAGTAGTTTGCACGTTGTGTGAAGCCAGCCTCCAGTGAGACCATAGTGGTATGACTCCCCTACCTATGGCTCCGTGGGTGTTCCTTTTTGGCCTCACCACATCCTGCGTTCTTATGTGGGGAGGGGGAGCAGAGACCCCGCAGGCCATCCCGCATGACAATAACATAACATAACATAACATAACATAACATAACATAACATAACATAACATAACATAACATAACACTGGGTCTTCTATTAATTTTTGCTCTTAAAGACACATTAGAACTGATTGTCTGGCTGGGTTTTATTTTTGGGGAAACACGGTAGTGAGTGACAGATCTGGAATTCAAACCCAGGCAGTCTGGCTTCAGAGACTAAGCTCTGACTTCTACTATATCATCTCCCCTTCTGGCTAGAAAATGGGAAGAATAATAACACCTACCTTACAGGGCTGCAGTGAGGATTAAATTATTATTATTTGTCATCTGGAGTAGGGTGGTCACTTCTGAACACTGGGCTGGAGTAGAGAAAACACTTTGCAAATTATGGTCAAGACATAATACTCAAGCTGAAAAAAGCATTTTCATTTATTTTTAATAAATCCAAATTGAAGTTTTACATGAACAGAGTGCCATAATAATGCATTTCAGTAGAAAGGAGCTCTCTTAACATGTTTGTATTTAATGGAATACAGGAAGGTTCACTCTGACTTCATTTCCATAGCTGACTTCTAAATAGGATTTATTAGGTCCACTGAAAAGCTTTTCCAGACCTAATAGCTTTGGAAATAGGTTTAAGCACTTGAATATATATGCAACCTGCTCTGAAAGCCCTTTGCCCTACTTTAGTCCTGTTAGTGCTAACAAACACAGTAGCCTTGGTGGCTATTTGAGTACTAAGGCATGTTGACCCTTTCTGCTCCATCTCAACTCAGTATACTCAGTGTGGGAGAAACAAAGTCTGCGGAAACCAATTCACTGTAATGAGCAGTGTTCTCATAAACAACACCAGGGACATGGAAGTGGTCACAAGAGCTGAGGTGGATCCTTGTCATCTTGTTTTATGGAAATTGATGCTGCCCACATAAATGTTGAACTCACCTCTGGTTTCAATGCTAGCCCATCAAGAGATTAAGTGGATGCAATATGCATACATTCTGAAGCACAAACTAGAGAATTGCTCATTTCTTTAAAGTACCATAATACCCAAGAACAAGCCAATGACTTTAGTAAGGCTCATAAGCTGAGAAATAAGTGAAATAAAGAGTTCAAGCAACCATCTCCCTTGGGTTTGACATTTACAAAAAAGAGAAAGGTGCACCAGGGGAGCATATGTGACTCCTTGCTGGTTAAGAACACCATGGCAGCATTCAGTGATCGATTGTAGCCTGATTTTTTCCCCCCACTGAGACTTCTGAAATGTCAATTAGTACCTAAAATTACTTCTGTAATTTGTCCCATAGGATGTCAGGTGTTAAAGTTACTTTTTGGTATAACCCACACAAACCCTGATTGGATTTGTTTATTTGCTAAACGGAGTAGTGATTCAAAGGATAAATCATGGTGGACAAAAAGAAAGAGTTTGTTTTTAAAATGAGAAGGAATATGGAGAGAATGCAGCTACTGATGTGAGTAATGAAGCTTACAGACTTTTAAGGGAAATGAGACACAAACACACATGCACACACATGCACGCACAGACACACATACACAGACACACACACACACACCTCTCTAATAAATGGTATTATGTGATCAGAGCACAAAGAAAGCCAGTACATGCACAGTTAGAGGCCTCACAGGTGACTCTGGGAAGAAGGGTATATGGTATCAGTTTTGAAAGAAACGATGGGATTTTGGCAGAATAAGAAAAACTGAATATCTGCAAGAGGGTTGCTCAGGGAAAGTCCAGGAGCCCTATTAGGTTGGAGCTGAGTGTGCCAGGAAGGGCAGGGAGGAGCAAGCTAGAACAGTAGGTTGGAGTCAGATTGTAAATGGCTTGGATGCTGAAAGGATTAAAGAGGGAATGAACATCAGAAGTAAAAAACCAATTAGAAGGCTATATTGCAAAAGCCTAGTTCAGAGATGAAGGCTTGAACTGAGGTCAGCAGCGGTGATAGGAAGAGGGCGCAGTGGGGAGAAGAAATATCATGGACATAGCTTTGGAGGCCAAACTGAAAAAGAAATTGTAAGCTACACACAAAAGCCTAGATAATCAAGAAACACTGTTTTCCACTGCACCGGACTTGTTTAATGTCTTCTCCCAAAACGGGAGTCAATTATGATAAAACTGTAAAAAAGTGAATGAGAGATTAGTGTGGGATGCCCCAGCTGACTGAGTCAAGAGGTAAAATGAACACACAGTCATTTCACGGGCTTATTTGATTCTTCAAAGAACATAAGTGCAGTGCTGTAGCAGGATGCCAAATGGCAGCATCGGACAGCACAGTGGGCAGTGTGTTCTCAAACCTGAGACAGTACTACGCAGTACTTCACCTCCCTCACCCTCCCGCACACACAGTCCCTTGGATAGTATTTACCCTCACCCTTAGGCCAATTGTTCCGAAAAGTCCCCATTTTGGCATGGAGGCTCCATATTCGCAGAGTGGTTTCTGTAACACCTTTTGTGTCTGCATTTCTATTGTTTGGGATACTTAGAATTATAAAACTGAATATTTGAGAGGACTTCAATGTTCAGTTGGCAAAACCATTAGAATCCTCTCCATAAAGTTTCCACAGAGTAGTCATGTAGTCCGTTCTTGAACATCCCCAATGATGGGGACCTCATTCCATTTTCAACTTGTTATGAACATTGTTTCTCTTTATCAATCCTTCTTTAACAATTACTGTGTCACTACTCTATTCTATTGTGTAACGTGGTGTCTTAACTAATTTGATTTTATTTAATCCTCACAACATCTAATTTTACAGATGAGAAAGCTGAGGATCAGAGAAAGTGACCTGTCCAAAGTCACGGAGCTATTGCATGGCAGAGCTGAGATTTGAGCTCCTAAGACCATCTGACTCCGATGCTCTCTCCATTAGTACTTAGTCTAAGCCAAAATCTGACTGCCTGTAAATCCCACACATGGCCATAATTACAACATCCTTTCCTGGAAAGAGGGTAGCCTCTTTGAGGTATATTTGGAGGTGCAAATCTTCCGGATCTCTTTCATCATCAAAACATTTGAGAAATGCTGACAAGACTATCAATATAAAAGGCAGACAAGCCATCATATCAAAGCCTTTGGAAAGAGTAACTGTCTTTACTTTCTCTTGACTCCTCCATATATGGCTCTCAGCCTTCCACTCTTTCAGTGGTCACCAATGAGCCTTCTAATCAACAAATCTGAAAGCCACTTCCAAGTCCTCCTCTTCTATGAGCTCAAACTTCTGAAAGTTTTTTGCTCTCTTAGTGTCTAGCCTACTTGCCATAGCTACACTGGGTCTTAAGGGAAGAGTAAGAATGTGCTGTGCAGAGAAGGGGATATTGCATATTCAAATTCCTATTAAATATTATCACTTGTGTGCCTAATAGTCAAAACTAAAGGAAGATGTTAAAAACTAAATTATTCTTACATTACATCATATACAAAAAATAGCTCAGAATGGATCAAAGACCAAAACGTAAGAGCTCTTAGAAGAAAAAATTATGAGAAAAGCTTTATGACACTGGATTTGGCAGAAATTTCGTAGGTATGACAGCAAAAGAAATGGTAGCAAAAGAAAAAAAAATAGATGAATTAGACTAAATCAAAATTAAAAATACTGGAGAGATGTCATCAAAATGGCAGCGAGAGGTGAGCCTCTGGAAGTCTCCCCTGGAATTTACAACAAATTGAACAACTATAACTCCAAAAAGGACTCCCTGCACAGCAGACAGGCAAGACGAAGAGGCTCACTACTGCATTCACCAAAAGGTGGGCAAATTGTGCGAGCAAGAAAGGAGGGAAGGGAGAAGCACAGAGAAGGGGACACGTGGGCGCGGGACTCAGACCGAGCTCAGTGCTCCGAGCTCACTGCATCACGGAACTACCGCAGCTGTGGAAGAGGTAAAAACTCAGACTACTAGGGCTCCGTTTATGGCCCACAGGGCTGAGGGGATAGCACATAACACGGCTGAAAACAACGCTCACGGAAAAGACCTCGGAGAAAAGACTGAGGGAAGAAGGCTGAAAATGGTGGTTTAAGCCCTCGTTGCCTCAGAGAACAGATGCCTTAGGCACTGAGACTAGTGGTCCCCTCCCTAATCTCCCAGAGCTCGCCCCGCCCCCACCTGGCCAGTGCTAGAAGCGGAACAGTAGCAGTGTCAGATCAAAAGAACAGAATATTTGCTGTTCTGAGAACTGTGGACCACAGACACAGATTCACAGCCTAACTAGTTCTGGCAAAGGGGAGGGAGCTCTGGAAGCAGGACCGGCTGTGGTGGTTGCAGCCATTGCTCTGAACCACCTTTCACAACTCACCACACCCCTGGACCCACCTACCGGGGTGGATCCCTGCAGGAGTAAACAGAACTGCTGAAACATATGGGTTCTGAATCTGGTGCAGGAAGAGCTTTGGAATGTGAAAAGCTCTCCACATACCCACACGGACACTGCACCCTGTGACCCAGGCGGATTATTAACAGAGGAGAAACCTGTCTCCCGGGGAATCCCCCCATTGTATGAGAAGCTGGAATAGTGCACAGAAAACATAGCACTACAGAGTAAGAGAGAGAAAAAAAAGGCTGCAGTTGGAGAGAAAATAAAACATTCTACCAACAAGTACTGGCAAACAAAAGAAAGACCTCTTCCTATCTACCTGTTGCAGAAGCCACTCCTGTAGATATCTAGGAAGAGAAATGGTAAAGCAGTAATTGCTATGAATAACTAAGGCAACAAAACAGCTCAGAAAGAAAGTGAAAAGTCTCCAGAAAAGGAACTTAAAGATATGGAAATATGTGACTTAAATGACAGAGAATTCAAGATTGCAGTTCTGAAAAAACTCAACGAGATGCAAGAAAACACAGAAAGGCAGTTTAATGAACTCAGAAACACAATCAAAGAACAACATGAGCATTTTATGAAAGAGATTGAAATTTTAAAAAAGAACCAAATAGAATTTCTGGAGATTAAGAACTCAATAGAAGAAATTAAGAATGAAATAGCCAGCTTAGGTAGTAGAGTTGACCAGATGGAGGAAAGAATCAGTGACATCGAAGACAGAAACCTGGAAATTACACGGATGGAAGAAGAAAGAGACTTATGACTTAAAAGAAATGAAAGAACTCTACAAGAACGTTGACTCCATCAGAAAGAGCAATATAAGAATAATGGGCATACCACAAGGAGAAGAAAGAGAGAAGGGAACAGAGAATATATTCTAATAAATTGTTGATGAGAACTTCCCATACTTGTGGACAGAACTGGATCCTCGAATCCAAGAAGCAAATAGAACACCTAATTACCTCAATCCCAACAGGCCTTCTCAAAGGCACATTGTATTGAAGCTGTCTAAAATCAATGACAAGGAAAGAATCCTCAAGGCAGCCAGGGAAAAATGATGGAAACCTACAAAGGAAAGCCCATTAGATTATCATCAGATTTTTCAGCAGAAACTCTACAAGCAAGGAGGGACTGGAAACAAATATTCAAACTATTGAAAGAGAGAAATTATGAGCCAAGGATACTATACCCAGGAAATATATCCTTTAGATATAAAGGAGGAATAAAGATCTTTCCAGACATACAGAAGCTGAGGGAATTTTCTTATACACGACCTGCACTGCAAGAAATACTTAAGGAGGCTATTTCACCACAATCAACAGTGACAATTTGTGGCAATCTAAACACACAAAAAATGTGACGGTAAAGGCCTGAACCAGAATATGGGAATGGAGAAAGTAAGCATGATGAAGAAACTCCTTAAAGAACTAGAAAAAGAAGAACAAATGAAACCCAAGGTTACCAGAAGAAAGAAAATCATAAAAATCAGAGCAGAACTAAATGAAATAGAGAACAAAAAGACAATAGAAGAAATTAATGTGACAAAGAGCTGATTCTTTGAAAAGATTAACAAAATTTTCAGACCGTTGGCTACACTCAAAAAGATAAAAAGACAGAAGACACTAATTAACAAAATCAGAAATGAAAAAGGGGAAGTTATCACGGATGCCACAGAAATACAAAGGATCATCCAAGAATACTATGAAGGACTATATGCCACCAAATTCAATAGCCTAGAAGAAATGGACAAGTTCTTAGAAACATATAGCCTTCCTAGGCTGAACCATGAAGAACTGGAAAATCTAAACAGACCGATTATCAGTAACAAAATTGAATCACTCATCCAAAACCTTCCGAAAAGCAAAAGTCTGAGACCAGATGGCTTCACTAGTGAATTCTACCAAATCTTCAAAGAGGATCTAATGCCAAACCTGCTCAAACTCTTCTAAAAAATTGAAGAAGACACAGTACTCCCTAACTCATTTTATGAGGCCAACATTACCCTGATACCAAAACCTGGTAAGGACAGCACAAAAAAAGAAAACTACAGACCAATATCTCTGATGAATACAGATGCAAAAATCCTACACAAAATTCTAGCTAATCAAATACAATAATGCCTTAAAAAGATTATTCATCACGACCAAGTGGGGTTTATCCCTGGTGCACAAAGATGGTTCAATATCCACAAATCCATCAATGTGATACATTACATAAACAAAATAAAGGACAGAAATCATATGATTATATCAATTGATGCAGAAAAAGCATTTGACAAGATAGAATATCCATCTATGATTAAAACACTTAATAAAATAGGTATAGAAGGAAAATACCTTAACATAATAAAGGCCATATATGACAAGCCCTCTGCTAATCTCATAATTAATGGTGAAAAACTGAAGCCCTTTGCTCTACGTTCAGGAACACGACAGGGCTTTCCCCTATCACCTCTGGTTTTCAACATAATGTTGGAAGTCCTTGCCAGAGCAGTCAGGTAAGAGAAAGAAATAAAAGGCATCCAAATCAGGAATGAAAAAGTTAAATTGTCACTCTTTGCAGATGACATGATGCTATATATAGAAAACCTTAAAGACTCCACCAAAAATCTAT